>NW_016201659.1:0-2443 GCF_001687245.7 Rhagoletis zephyria | reverse complement strand
GACACTGTGACAATGGTGCACATCCGCACAAACAGCTCAGGAAATAATGTTCTTCCAATCATAAGATGAAGCAGTCTTCAAGTATTTACACGCTCTTATGATGAACGAATTTGTAGGCATCGCCGACTTAATTAGCTGTAAATTCGCTATTCAAAATTAATTAGTTTTCCACGCCCCTGCATAAGTCTTTTCTCCGAAGTTGAATGAGTCGATAAGTGGAATTAAATGAGAAACGACCGGCATTTGGGGAAGAAAGTGTGGTGCGGGAGGAAATTGAATATTTAACGAAGCATAAACATCAAATGTGGCTCTACTTTAAGTTATACAAATCAGTTGTTGTTGTCTTGATATTAAATCGATAAAGAGGTAAATACTTAAAAATTTTGCATTTTAAAGAGATTTAGTTTATGATCGTATAAAATCAAAAAAAAAATAATCAAAAAATACATTTATTTTAAGAATGTTTATTTCACAAGTAAAAAGAGAAAAACTATTAACTACATAGTTTCATTATATCAAAAATTTTTACCTTGAATCTTTGACTATTTTCTCCATCAGATCTGAGTTTTCAACTCGTAAAACTTTAGTCTCTATAGTTGTAGTAACATTAAACCACAAGATGCATTTTGAAGTTTTCTGGCAGCATTTTTATTAGTTGCGTATTAGAGATTCATATTTAGTAAATGTTTAATATTAAAAACCAAATTGTTTTGCCACTTAATGCATTCACTAAATTTTAAACCAATCTTACTAAATAAATCTGTCAGGTATTGAAATTGTGAGTATGTTTGTTGCTCTTTCACGCTTAACACATTTCGTTTTAAATTTGGCGCAGATAGCTTATAACCAGGACTAACATATAAATAGGGTGTCCTTTGAAAAGAGTTGTCACCTTTTTAAAGAGCTAAAATCATTTACTTAGTAGCTTAATTAAGCTACTACGACAGTGTGTATGCCAGAAGACTGGAGTTCAAAAACGAAGTGTTTCGAAAATATTTGTTTGTGGAATTACCACCTACTGAAAAAGCTGCAATCAATAAAATATCTAGTACAATAAAATAGTCTTGGTGCCTAACGAAAGAAGTTTAAGAAATATTTATTTCGAAAATATTTTTGAAAAAAGTTGCCACTTGTTTAGAAATTCAATCCTATTTTAATTAAAAAGTTAAATGAAATATTGTAATGTGGTTATAGGGCTGGGACTATCCGCATATTCGAATATCCGGATATTCATGAGGATTATCCGTTGACACGAATAAAATCCGGATAGTATGGATATCCGGTTAATATCCGCTTGTGCAATTATTCCGATATCCGAATTTACGAAGATCCGGTTAATATTCGTATTTTCGGTTAATATTCGTATTTTCCGATATCATCAAACTGATTAATAATAATCGTGAATTTAATTATGCACACGATAGAGTGAATTAGCTCTAGATGGACTTGAAGTTGACCCTTTGTTTTGTATCGTTTTGTCACAATATAAACAAATTCTATTCTTGTCATCACTTTTTTCGAAATGCTACAATTTGGTAAAGCATTCACCACGACCAAAAGTATCGTAATAGCTTTCATTATTTCGTCTATGATATTTTAAAGTTATAAAAAACTCTCGCGGTCAATTTTATATTGTCTTTTTTTGTTTTTACGAAACGACACTTTAATTTCCGAATACCAGGCGCTCATGCATGAAGTCGCAAGTTTTCTATACGTATAAATTTGTTTGTTAACCTTCTTAATTCGTTTGTAGAAGCCTTTGAAATTCCAAGGTAGAATTTACACACATTTATGAGCGCCAGGTATTGGGAAATGAAAATATCGTTTTGACAACGAAATATCCGGATATTCGAAAAGCCGAATATTATATCAGCTTCCAGAGTAACCGGATTATTTATTTAGGTATCCGGATATTCGAATATTCGGTTTATCCGGTAAGTTGAAAAATCCGGATGAAGTTCCCAGCCCTATGTGGTTATCGAACAAAAGTAGCTTAGGGAAGATTTATTTCGAAGCGGTTTGCCACCTGTTAAAAATTCAGTATCAATTTATTTAAAATGTTACACCAAGTTATGTTAAAACCATTGCCACATTTCTAAAATGTATGTAAATCAAAATTTTTCCTTTTATGTTAAAGCGCTCGACTTTCCCTGGATGATTTTTTACTTCTTTTTTCTTGTTTTCTATATAATGACCTTATTTTCAGGCCTTCTTTATCAGCTTCCCATGAAAGGTAAAAAACTAGATGAAATAATTTAACTTTCGTTGCTTTGGAAACACAACTTCTCATCCTCCTTTGCGTGGAAAGTGTATGTTTCTTGCTCTTTAGGCGACTAGCAATGAGTTGTGCCTAAAGAAGTAAAACACTCCAAGGCATTTAAGACTAAGACTTTAGAAGGTTTAATGGCATCGAAGTCGGTTAGGCTCACGTTTGCCACCATTG
>NW_016201657.1:0-2443 GCF_001687245.7 Rhagoletis zephyria | reverse complement strand
ACTAATGCATGAAAATCCTAACCTCAAAAAAATCACCCGTTACATACTGGGCCGGCCGCAGGATTTCTCTTTAGGGGGGTAGGGGTTTATGTAAAGTCATTCATAACAACCAATAATATCATTGGCGCGTATTCATAGTCCAGCCAATAAGTCGAAACTAATAAAGTTGCAACTTAAATTTAAGTACCAACTTAAAATTCACTTCTATTCATAGTCGCATTTCAGACTTCTACTAAGTAGTCTTAACTTAGTTTTACGATATTGCAAAACGAGTGTGACAATTTATCGATTTTTCTTTACGATATTTTGGAAAAATGATATTTTTTATTAAATAATGTCAAGTTTGATCATCGGTTTATGTAATTTTTACTTTCATCGCATGTTTATGCAAAAGAATAAGGTATAAGTTTCTTGTTAATTGTGTGAAATAGCCAGAACTACCGCAATGATGTGAAGTCGATGTTTATCGAAAGCATGCTGTGAAACACACATGCACCAATTTGCTTTAAAATAAAAGCTTCAAATTGACTTTTTATTTGAGCATTTACATATGCAAACTATTCCAATTATAAAATTGTGATGTAGCCTTATTCGAATTGTAATACGCATTTAATTTCATCCTCCGATTCAAATGGATCGCTCTTCGTAAATTTCAATTGGAGATCATTCAATATTATCAAAACATCTTGATGCAATGCAATTGTTGATTGTGAGCATACGAAAAACCAAATAACAATTTTAATATTTGTGCATTAATATTTCTGCGTGGTTTTAAACAATTATTGAGACATTACGAAGCAAAATGATCTGGGCCGTGACAAAGTGTAATAGTGAAAACAAAAGGAAAGCGTGCGATATAAGTTTTTTTTTCGCGTTTCCTACGGACGCAAATCTGGCGAAAAGGTGGAAGCGGTTCTGCCGGCGAGGAGATGCATTAAACACCATCTGAAGATATTGAATATAACACACAGTCCGAAATGGGTAACATATTGTGTGTTTACATATTAATTGCATTGCATGGTACAAAAGTCGTCAAATAAAAGTTATGGAGTCAACTTTATGGTGGTTGGCTACCGTCCACAAGTATAAACATGCACTCTGCATGACTTTTTACAATGGCGAGTCCAAAAATTCACTTTGCTGCACACCATCCTTTTGGTCTAAATGAAATTGCAAACACTGTTAGCACATCCATTTTTTCATGTGCTAAAAATCGTACTTATCTAAAGGGCTACATGTCCACAATTATTGCTACGTGTTCCTAATGAATCAATCTTTGTATATTTATTGATTCCTGCAAATATGGGCCATGTAATATTAAAATTAACACATTTTTCTGCATTGTTTACATATTTTTATATGCGTTTTGGCGTTTCTCTCTCTCGTAATTGCACCAAGATGACGTCACGCAAAAATTACGCTCAAAAATCCTCTCTCATTGGCGCAATATTGTATTCTATCATTCTTGGGATATATCTACCTGACTTTCATCTTCACTTGAAAAATCTAGAATCATGGCCGTTGTTTAAACACCGCTTACAAGCGGTTTCTCTAAAGCTTGAAGGCGCCTACTCTATGACTTTAAATAGCAAAAGAAGGGCGACGTAGGGGACAGTTTTAGCACAGAGGCTTTTACCCAAGGATCCAATGTACATATATCCCTATGAAAAAAATATTGCCCGGCTAGGCAATTTTTGCTAAAAATAAATTTACCAAAAGCAAATCACACAAATTTTCTTCTTTCATGTCTAGTCGTTTTTTTGGTTTTTAAGATTGGTCCACAAAATCATAATATCTTGTATGACTGCCCATTGATAGCTCGGTTATATAGCTTACGAAATAATAGGCTTAAATACACTTTTATCAAAGTTAATAAATCCGACTTTTGACCAGTTTTTTTTTACAGATATACTCCTATGTGCGGCAAAAAAAAAGTCGCTTACATTTTTCGTTTTATTTGTCAGATATACATTCGCATTCGCAAAAGCTCCGCATTGATTATTGCGAATGCTAATGTTAAATTTAATGCAGACGCCCCGCGGTTGCGAATGCGAATGCGAATACGAATACTCGCAACAACCCTGATATGTACATATGTATCTACATATTTATGTATGTACTATGTACATGCAGATACAAAATTAGAAATGATTTTCAGATTTCAACCCATTAGCGCCACCCCTCCCCTTGCACCAATTCCGCTTAGTAATTTACTTGTTTATTTGGCGTTTTATTTAAATATCCAATTTCACCGCCTAACCTACACATACACAACACATGCATTTACATATACATACATATACCCAGCAATAAACACGATTAGCACAGAAGTTAAAATGAACCGAATTAATTAAATTGAAAACAGAAAATGCTGATTGTCTTGCAGCCATTCTATTCTATTTGTCAGCTGACTACGGTGAAGCGTTCTACGTTGCATTCCTCG
>NW_016201656.1:0-2443 GCF_001687245.7 Rhagoletis zephyria | reverse complement strand
TGGTATTTCAGTTTTACATGTTATTTTATTGGGCACAAAATTCTCATATTTACTACCGCATTTCCTTTCTCTTATCTGCCATTGGAAATGTGTTTTATTGTTCGATTTTCTGGGTGTAGTTTCGAACCTAATCGAAGTCCATTTTTATCGTATTTCAGGTATACACTTACTTTTGGGCGCATATTCACCTAAACACAATTTCATTCGTTTATAGATACGAATAACAGTATTTCAGCAAGTGTTTTTATTATAAATACGTATTTCATACAATACATATTCAACTACGTTTTGCGATAATTGTGTCTGGAAATTTGCAAAGAGTTAAAAATTAACGATTTTTAACTTGTCAATTAAATTCTCGAAATTTTCTATCTGCACAATTCTCGAAATCTTTTATAGGCGTGAAAATTTTATAAAAAGGTGGTGGGAAAACTGTTTTCAGAGATTGAAATAATTTCTCAGGTAGGTTTAAAAGTGTATCTGCTCTTTAAACAGAAATTTTGTTCTAAAAAAATTTNTCACAAACCATGAATAATAAAGACAGCAACTGTCATCCAAGGCTTTCATATAGCTGCAGTTTCGTGCAGTGAAGTTCGGGTGTAGTTGAATTTGGTGATAGAGGTCAGAGTAGAAAAAAATGGAAACGGAAAGTACGAGTAGAAAGTTGCTGCTGCTGCTGCTGCAAAAACAATGCGCACAAATCCACTTAATCTCATTAAGCCAGACAGTAGCGCGACATGCAAAGATGCACACGAATTCAAATACAAACACATACACATACATACCCATATATATGAGCTGCTGCGCTTATGAAAGGTATGAGCTTCAAGGATGAAGCTAAAGCTGCGTCAAGGACTCAAATACATACATACATACAATCATTTTTTGATACCTTCACAAATTTTGTAAAATAAAGGATCAAGTATGCGACATTGCTACTTGTGTACATATGCATTAGTATTAGCTAAGAGTAAAATAACAACAAAATGTATTAAAAAAACTAACATATGTATGTGGAGATATTGGTGGAAATCAAAGCAGCTGCGGCTTTAGCAATGTAGAAATGTTTGCCTGAGGTCACATCCGGCAAGGAAATCAAAACCTTGAACGTGCATATCCAGCATTTCCGACTCCCTTACGTACATATGTACATACGGGAGCGTCAAGAAGCTAAGTATGCACGTACGCAGCATGCAACACGCAGACACACTCGCTAAACCTATGTTCGCCGTCCAACATAGGTTGGTTGAATGAGATTTTGCTTGAATTTTTTTATTTCCTCGTTTTTTTTTTTGGAGAAACCCTAAAAAATTGACTGCCTGCATCATACTTAAATTCCAAAAGGAAAGTAACGCAGCGCCATTGGGCAAACGGCTAGCCGTACGAGCGATTAGGCGAATGAACGAGTACTCGTCTTGAATACCTTTCGATTGTGTAAATCGTACTCAAGTGGTGAGCCACAGCTTTAGAAAAGCACCAAGAGGAAAAGCGAAAGTGTCACGTTAAGCGGAGCATATGGAAGCTAGCGCACAGACAAGTAGGCAACGCACCACCGAAACTCTTTTTACATAATTAGGGAAATGGGGCGTACGTGCCGCAAGAGCGTTTAGCTCATGCAAAAGGAAGATAGGAAAGCTGGTGTTCAGGCAGGATTTGGCCGCACGCTCCTTTCGAGCGTTGTTAATTAGCCATGCTCCAAGTGTGTGTGTGTGTGTGTTTGTGGGTGGTCTAGTGGAGCAAGCGCACCCATCTTATTTCCACTGCTGGAAGGCTACTTTGTTGAAGGTTTTCATTTTTCCCGTTTTTGCGATTTTGATCTCGGAGAAATTCCTCGTAAGCGACAATGATAACAACAATGAACAACGTTAACGGCCGAAGCCGACGCACATATGGTTTGTTATGTCTCATTGCTTCGGTCTCGTGCAATAAATCAAAGGGAATTTAAGAACGAACTTAATCCTCCAGCACCAACACAAACACATCCAGCAATATTTTGTGTTGATGCCGATTTGCGTGGGTTTATTGAAAAGTAACTCAATGTGAAAATATACCTATGCACAAAGGGTTATTCATCACTCGCAGGTTGGCTAGAGAATTTCAAAAATTATTTCATGGCGGGTTCTACACAAAATTTCTAAATAATTTTTCTAGCCAAGTTTTCGAATAGTTTGAAGAATAAAAAATAAATATTTAGCGATAAGACAACAAGGAAATCGTTTGCAAGGCTTATGAGAACCGTTGGTGGAATACTGGCATCTGATAAACAACCAAGTTTTTCATGAAATAGCTAGACAGGGTGGTAGCGAAATTATTTCTTAGACAGAGAATGAGGAAGCCGCGAACCCTAAAGGGAACGACGGGGAATGAAGATAGTTTGGAGCATTTTCTCAGCATCTGTCTAGCCTACGCTAAAGTAAAATGGTCCATTTTTGTGTTGGATGTA
>NW_016201655.1:0-2443 GCF_001687245.7 Rhagoletis zephyria | reverse complement strand
CGAGTTATGGCCAAGCCGAGTCGGGTGAATTGCCGGTTGAGTTACCAGGAAATGTGTCTTTTTGTTTACAGCTATGGTGTTTGCTCATCACATTTACTGCACATACATTCCCCAGCAGTGCACGGCACAAAGCGGCGAGGTCTGGCACCACTTGGCCACTGTAAACTTCCGCTGCCTCGGGTCCTGCGAGCGGAGCGAGCAGGGCCCGAGGCGGCGGAAGTTTACAGTGGCCAAGCGATGTCGGGTGAGCCGCCGGTAAAGTGATCGATATATACTAGCAGTGCACGGCTAAATACCGCGAGGTCTAACGTGGCTTGACCACTGTCAACGTCCGTCGACGAGGGTCCTGCGAGCGCAGCGAGCAGGGCCCGAGGAGACGGGCGTTGGCAGTGGTCAAACCACGTTAGAGATTGACGGTTAAGTGTTTACAGGATCCTAGCAGTGCGCGGCTAAAACCTGCGAATTATGGCCAAGCCGAGTCGGGTGAATTGCCGGTTAAGTTACCAGGTGATGTGTTTTTTTACAGCTAATGTGTTTGCTCATCATAGTGACTGCACATGCTTTCCTTAGCTGTGCACGGCACAAAGCGGCGAAGTCTGGCACCTTTTGGCCACTTTAAACTTCTGCTGCTTTGGGCCTCGCAAACGAAGCAAGCCTGTAAACAACTTTCATTAATTTTTAGACCTACAAACACTTTCTCACTCAAAAGTACGCCGCCAAATCGACTTTTGACATCGATTTTGCCGTCAACAATGACAACAAAAGCAGCAGCAACAATAGTTCTGTTGCTTTACACCTTCAGTCATCCCTAGCAACAACGACAACATCGACTTTTGCAGTTAATCAGCAGCATCTGACACTAGCCAGTCTGACTGTTTAATAACAACAGTAGCAGCAGCAATTTTAGCACTATCAGATCTCAAGCTTTGACTTTTTTTTCCTGCTGGTGAGAAGCAGTTTTTCATTTTGACAGTCGTGGTCTGCTGGTCGGCGATGGCACTTCAAGACCCTAGGTGGGTTTCTTCGGGGCCTCCTTTGTGGAGTTGCCCAGTACTTCAAATGGAAAAACGGTTTCTGACGCTGGTGGTTTAAAATCGTCAGAAAGTGTTGCTGGTGCATCAACAACAGCGGCGGCTCTCTTCAACAAGAGCGCCATCTACGCCATTGCCGGTTTTATCAAAAACGTCGGCAGTTCTCATAACTCACACCTGGTGACCACCATTCAACAGACGAATGCTGGCAGTGGTGATGGTGACCTCTACTTTCACCGCCGCTGACAACACCCTCTCTGACGATACGGTCGGTTCGACTACCACCACTACCATTTCTTCCACTTTTTTGCTCAATCCAAACATACAAGCCAACTTCAGTAGTCAGCAGCAAATATCACTGTTTGTTGCGTACTCCGATTTTAGCTACAATGGCCAGCTGCATCATAGTCAACAACAGTCAAGCAGTAACTCTGTTCTCAATCGTCCTAGTGAACAGTCGTCAACTGGCAAAAAAGCTTAGCCAATGCTCTAAAAGCACTACAAAATGCATCACTACCAAACTTCTCATCAGGAAAACTTTATCGTCAACGACGTTAGCGACGTGCTGGTGCTTACTCGCGCTCGAACCTTGCTGCTCGTCAATTACCTCTACTTAAAGGAGAGCTTTGCTAACAACGGCGGCGGCGCTCGCCGCCTGGCCGTTTTCACCCGCAAGTCCATTCTCTTAAAGACGCAAACTGGACCGATCGAGGGCGTCATTACCTTTTTCAAGAATGAGCTGTACTTTTTATTGCAGATCGCCTACAACGCCAAGAACTACCTGCACATTTTTATTTTGCAGGCGGTGCTGCTGAATCAGAAGAAAGAGAACAACTCAAACTGGACGCGCTTCATCCAGCCGGTCACCAGTTCACAAGAGCAGAACATTGAACTGATCACGAAAGAGTTTGCCTACACCTACAAGTGATCAACTTTTGTTAGCTGTGCACGCCTACATTTCGCAAGGTTTGACGTGACTTGACCACTGTTAGTTTCGGTCGACGAGGGACCTGTGAGCAAAGCGAGCAGGGCCCAAAGAAATTTTTGAGATTTTTGTTTTTGGCATTTTAGACTCGAGATTTTTGTTGCAAGATTATTGTTTCGAGATTTTGACCGGCGTCCGTTAATTTTAGTTGACACTAAAGTAATTGCGAGTTCCTATCAATGCACAGATAAAATCTGCGAGGTTCGTTGTGACTTGACTTTTGTTAACTTTCGTTGACGAAGGGCCTTCGAGCAAAACGAGCAAGGCCCGAAGAGACAGAAGTTAACAGTAGTCAAATTACGCCAGAAATCTGCGGCAAAGTAATTTGAAAGTCTTAGTGTTGCACGACTAAAATCCACAAAGTCCTACCAATGCAATAAAAAAAGCTCTATAGAGTCCTGGCCTGCCAAACTTCTTTCCTGTTTTT
>NW_016201654.1:0-2443 GCF_001687245.7 Rhagoletis zephyria | reverse complement strand
ATATATTTTCGAAATCGATTTGCGCTCTCTCAATTGCAGTCACATCTTGTAACTTTGATTTCTGAAACTGATTTGCGAAATGTGACAGAATGTTCACACATCGCAATAAAATTTATCTTTCTTAATTTAACTGCGAATTGCGTGGAAAAGTGGTATTGTTGACAGCATTTTGTACTTTTTTTTTTAAATATAAACATGAATTTCTTCTGGAGGAATATGCGCAAGACCGTTTGCGAAAAAAAGAAAAAAAAGTCAAAGCCAGTTTTCCTAAATTTCACTATTTATATGAAAAAACCGCAAACGCCGTTAGCAAAAAAAAAAAAAAATTAAAAATCAATGCGATTTTTGAGCCGGTCAAAACTTGCACTTATTTTACTAAAATTTTATAAGCCTGTTAACTGTATACCCAAAAAATTTATAAAAATTCTGGTTAAAAAGCTCGAAATTCTGTATAAACTTTGAAAGTGTGATTATATAGTTTTTGTTAAAGCATGAACCATATTTTTATAAAATAATATCAAAAAAATTTTTGCTTGAAAAACATTGTAAATATTTAAAACGAAACACCATTCATCCACTTTTGACCGCCACTATAATATACATTAATAAGTTTGATAAGTAGAATATGTTGAGTCTAACAGATAACCAAAATTCCCAAATATGGCTAAGATATGTGTATTTCCATCTGTTTTTTTCTATACCAACTGTATGAATTGATGAAACTTTAATTGCGTTTTCCCACAAACTTGAAATTTTTGAAATACCTCGTTATATTATTAAACGTGCGATATGTACATTTCAAAATGCTCAGAATGAAACAGAAATCGATTAAGCCAAATTTTAGATATCCCTTTGAAATTTGGTATGTCAATTAATGGATGGATAATGGATAGTATTTTGGGAATAAAATAAGATTTGTGACCATTGAGATACAGATATTCATCATTCGTCACGTAATAACAAAGGCAGAGCAAAAAATATTTCCACACCGATTTGTGTTGAAAAGTAGCACATTGATCCAAATCTGCATTTCTTAGAGATTTAAATCGAACCTAATCGTATGTATTTTTCAGTGCGAAGGTGTAACCGATCCTGTGAAACTGCAGATGACCGCCAACTCATTGGCTTTAATGGCGCGCTCATTGTCATTCGACAGCGAATTTATGTCGCCATTCGCCATAAATGCCAGGCGCAATAACATCAATGCAACAGGTACGAATATAATTACATACTATGTACATAAGTATGTGCATTGGGGTGGTCCAAAATAAGTAAAGTCGGCATTTTAATGCTCTCACCCCTTAGGACTGTTCTATACAAAAAAAAAAATAAACCTCTCCTTTTTTATTTTCAACCCAAAAAATATTTAGAGGTAGCTCAAAGCGCTCAAAAATTTTCCATGTAAAGTATTGACCAATACAATAGCACCAAATTGATATTGTTTGCCACTCATGTTTATTTATTTATTTTTAAGAATTTTCAATTAAAATACAGTTTATTCTCTAACAAAACTAATATTAACCCAAGTTTAAAAGTTTTTAAAAGACTACAAATAAACCCGACAAATTTCCACCCAAATTTAGAATAGAATTTTATCGAGTAAACAGTTTTATAGCCCATTCACATCTGAGAAAAAAGTTTCAAACTTGGGTTAAAATTTGTTGCGTTTTTTTGTAGTCTTTTAAAAAGTTTTAAACTTGGCTTTATATTAGTTTTGTTAGAGAATGTACTGTATTTTAATTTAAAATTCCCGAAAATAAATAATTAAACATAAGTGGCGAACGATAGCACTTTGAAATGGGGATGCTATAGATATGTCCAATACGGTACATATGTATTTTGTATCAAAATACACGGTACATATGTATTTTGTATCAAAACACAACTTTTCGTAGAAGTGGTATGGAATTCTTGAAAATCAATATTTTTCGAGACTTCCAATAGTAATACACAATTGTTTATTTATCCATTTTTGAAAGATTATTTATTTATCCCACATTGCATTTTCTGGGGGTTTGGCGGACCTATAAAATATAATTACTATGAAAAAATGGTTGGATAAATAATTGGGTATTATTATTTGGAATCTCTCGAAGAGAAACAGAATTTTCCAATCGGAAAATATTGATTTTCAAGAATTCTATACCATTTCTACGAAAACTGGTTTCTTCCCATATAAAATACATTGAAAATTTTGAGCGCTTTGAGTGACCTCTAAACATTTTTTGATTTCCAAATAAAAAAATTGGGATTCGCTTACGGGTGAGAGCATAACAATTCCGACTTTACTTCGAACCCTCCCCACATACCTTTTTGGACCACCCTAATGTGCATGCATACGAGTATGTTTACTTTGGCAATTTCAGACATCTTTATGTGTTTGTTTTTATATATAATAACATCTTGTATCTCTTGGTATTTTCTTTACAGGCGGCAAACCTGA
>NW_016201653.1:0-2443 GCF_001687245.7 Rhagoletis zephyria | reverse complement strand
GCCAACTTTAGTGACCACACATTCACCAACTGACCGAGGTAGACCACAAGATGCGTTTTTGTTATTAATTTGTGAGCAACATTAATTTACTCATAGCAGTGTGAATTGTTACCCAATTCATGCCAAGCCATGCTTAAAACCCTATAAAATATATTTCCTGTGGTTTTGCACTGAAAACTTGGAAAATTCAAAAAACCCCAGATACTGGCCGTTTTATTTGGTTAACGATTTTTCTACGAGGAAGAGGAAGTTTATAGCCGCCAATGTGGACATGAAAATGTATATTTATGCGTGAATGTAAAATCTTCAGAGTCGCAAGTTCAGTCCGTATGACTATTTTTTAAGGCAAGACCGTATTTGCCATGTCCTACAAAAAGTTGTACTCAAAGTGGTGTCTTTATCCTAATTAAAGCTGAAAATTAGTTCATATTCATTTTTGTATTTAATTATTATTTTTTTTTGTAGAGCACTCGTTATAGGAAATTCTGACAAGGGAGTCATGGACCTGTGCCCAGTATGAGTAAAGAAGTGTCCTAGTGCGTCGTCGATGTACACATTCCCATACGATTCTGTTTGGACCCAGCGAGATTGGTAGCCTGACGTTGACGTATGTGGTTTGATATTCACTACCCGCTTGGGAACTTCAAGGCGTGCCTTCTATTAACTCGTCAGTGACCTTATTATTAGTGAAATTTTGATCAAAAAGAATGAGAATTATATCTGCCGGGAGCTTAATAGTGCCAGAAGTCAGTTGGGTTCTCCATGGGATTAATTGATTTCCACAGCAATTACTGCTTAGATTCTGTTCAAGAATATGGTTGCTGGTGCTGTGTTCACACAGACGACACACAACGGAATCTTTTTAATGCCAGAGAGCTCGAAAGAGTCTCTCGCCCACTCTGGGTTCCACCTTGGAGTCGCCGATGTATTTTAGATAGCGATTTCTAGGCAGATATATTGGATTTCATATACCATATCACGATTTAGATGGAAGAACACTCTAAAAGAGACTTTAATATTATTTTACTGACAGTGAGTAATCAGTGTCTTGTCTAATAGTGATGGGTAAAAAACGAGCCTATTTTAATAAAAAGATGCTAGTATAAACCCAATAAGTTACTACTTTTGAAGATACGATGCAATATATCCCAGAGCCTCTGGACGCTCATTAGTCTAGAAAAATATTTAGATTCCCTTTTTTTAATTCGCTGGCACATCTTCAAGCGTAGTTGCCCAAAAATATACATACACTTGAAGCTATGCCCGCTACCGCGCATTCCACACACAATTATTAGAGTCATAACAAACAGCCAAACATTTGAAAAGTTTCCAAAACTTCAAGTGCGTATATGAATTTTAAAACTTCCAACACAAACGAGCACAATTACCCAAAACAAAGTTAGTTAACAGTTGTCTGCATACGCACCCACCCAATTCACAGCGTTAACACACACACACGCTGGCGGGCGTTAGGCGCCCGCTCTCCTTTCGGCCGCAATTACAAGCGCACAAATTACAAAAATACTACCAAAAAAAAAAAAAAAATAAGTGGAGAATTTTGTTTTTGCAGTTATTTAAACGTTAAATTGCGTTGCTCGAAACACCCGCACATAAAGAGTAGGAATTTATTTATTTTTACGAGCGAATAAGCGAGTACATATTGCGTCTGCGGCTGGCTGCGTGAATGAGTGTGTGTATGAGTGTGCTTTACTTTGCTTGCCCAGGCGTATACGCAACATTTGGCAATGAAGCTATGAAAATACTTTTACGTTTATTTGGATGGTTGGTGCTTCTCTGTTGCTTACACATTTCGGTTAACTATGAAACATAAAATTTTGGGGAAAATCTGCAATTTTTGAATACAAATAACGCACCGGTGCACTCACATTCGTGGAATACTAACTGGGTCGTACTGAAGTGGGCTGCTCTCTAACTCAGTGACCGAAATTGAAATGACCATCACGGAATTTTAGTTAGTTTTAAACATACATACATAAATGTTGCTCGTACTTTATGGCAAACTTTTTTTTTTTTTTTTTTGTTGCGGTGTTTTGTGGATTTGTGTGAGCTAGGTTGTCTGCAAACGCATACCGTATGGTATGTTTTACTCGTGGAAGTTAAAATTTGCAGCCCACGTATGTATGACTTTGGACTGTGCCCACACGCATATGTATATGTATATGTATAAGTTCCATGTACCAGTTTTCAGTTTTCAAAGGTGCCACCTTTGTGAAAGAATCTGGGATGTTTTGAGTTTAGAGAGAGGAAGGAGGTTATCAAACCATTGCAGTTTACTTGAAGCGCACTACAAGCGCAAAAATTCTGTTCCTAAAATACCTGTTGCCTAATACAGCATTTGAATGGTTGGCTACGAACAAGCATAAGCAACACTTGTTTTGCTTTTTAAAGCAAGACATTTTCAATGCATTTGCTATTGCTTAGC
>NW_016201652.1:2330-2444 GCF_001687245.7 Rhagoletis zephyria | reverse complement strand
TAGAACAGCCCTGTTTAGCAGTTAGCTGTTTAATAGAACAGTCCTGTTTGGCAGTTAGTTGTTTAATAGAACAGCCCTGTTTAGCAGTTAGCTGTTTAATAGAACAGCCTTGTT
>NW_016201652.1:0-2077 GCF_001687245.7 Rhagoletis zephyria | reverse complement strand
CTATACAAGTACTAATTTTATTAACTCACATAAGTTCCAGATTTTCATATAATAGTCTTATTAACTCATACAAGTAATAATTTTTCATACAAGTATTAAATAAATAATTGTTTATTAATTCACATAAGTTCTAAATTTTCATAGATATTCTCAATGTACAAAAAAAGTCAAGAAAATATGTAATGTTTCTTGCATGCATTATTTTGGTGAAATTTTATATTTATTAATTTCATATATTTTTTTTTTCATATGTATATTTTCGGTTCTGCTAAAATTTTTTCACACAACTAATAGCCTTTTTAACTCATAGAAGTTGTGAGTTTTATTATTAGTATAAAATTTATTACCTCATACAAGCTATAATTTTTCATACAAGTATTAAATTTAGGAACTCATATGAGTTCATTCGTTTTCATACAAGTAATTATCTTATTAACTCATACAAGCTATAATTTTTCATACAAGAAATAACTTTATTAATTCATAAAAACTATATATTTTCATATAAGTATTAAATTGATGAACTCATATAAGTTCATCAGTTTTCATACAAGTAATATCTATATTAACTCATGAAAGTTATAATATTTGATGTAAGTAATTGCTTTATTAATTCATGTAAGTTAGTTTCACTAGTTTTCAAATTTTTCAAATTTTCATAGATTTTGTCAATGTACAAAAAAAAGTCGAGTAAATATGTAAAGTTTCTTGCATGCATTATTTTGATGAAATTTCATATTTTTCCCATACATTTTCGACTCTGTTACAATTTTTTCATATAAGCAATAACCTTTTTAACTCATAGAAGTTATGAGTTTTCAATAATTTTTCATATAAGTAATAACTTCATTAGCTCATAGAAATTATAGATTTTCATATAANGTAATTGCCTTATTAACTAATACAAGTTATAATTTTTCATATAAGTAATAACTTTATTAAGTCATAGAAATTATAGATTTTCATAGGAGTATTAAATTGATGAACTCTGTAGCGTATGGATACGCATTGCCTATGTTCTTATGTTATTTTATTTCATATGATTTTAATGTAATGCGATGGCAACACTTTTCTGTGCTGTCATCGAGATGTCAGTATAGCAAGTGACCGGTTTGGGTAACTTGGAAAGAGGAAGTCAAGTAATAAAGAGTGGTTTTTTGCCGGATGGCTTTTTCCACTAAAATGTAGTGTGTTTGTGTTTATGGGGACTTCTTGAAGTGGGAGATCTGCATGCGATCTGAAACATTTTGGTCCGTATCGAGCCGGATAGGATGGAGCGAACCTATGGATGGTCAGTGAAGCTGCTGGTTGAGTTTGGTCTTGGACAGACCAAAGTGCATGCATCTTCATGCTTTTGCATGGAAAGATGGAAAGAGCAACGTGCATACACACTTATGTAAATGTGCAATTTATTTCATGCATGTTCGGAAGGAAGAACGTACGTTTGTTCTCGTTCGTTCTTTGGAAAGAGCAAGTGTACATACATATATATATATATTTCCTTGCATTAGTGTGGAAAGACAAAGATACGATTTTTTTTGGTCGTTGCTGTTCAAAAGCACGAACATGTTTGTATTTTGTTGTTCGTTGCTGGAAAGAACATACGGATTGTTTGTGTTAGAAGAAACGCACAGTATTTTGTCGTTTGCTATGCAAGAAGCACGAATATGTTTGTATTTTGTGGTTCGTGGCTGGAAAGAATATGCACTCATTTCGTGTTGGAGGCAACGCACAGTGTTTTGTCGTTTGCTATGCAAAGAAGCACGAGCATATATATATATATATATTTATTGTTCGTTGCTGGAAAGAACATACGGATTGTTTGTGTTAGAAGAAACACACAAGGGGTATTCTCGAAGTATTGCACGATGCACGTATTGCACGAAATGCAAAAATACTATCCCAAATTTCGAAGAGTACGAGAGCACCCCATTGCAAAGTGGGAGAATGCATGGGTAGCAAGCAGCGAAATTATGTATCAAATACAATAACAAGAGACAGCAGAAAAAAATGAAGTGAGCGAGATGAGAGGAATGAGAGAAATATGTAGCAATTCCAACAACAAAACAACTAGCAC
>NW_016201651.1:0-2444 GCF_001687245.7 Rhagoletis zephyria | reverse complement strand
AAGTTATCGATATTTATTGAATCATCATTATTTATAGACTTAACGAAATATATGTAGGTGTCGTAATGAATGGAGTTCTTTCAACTTACAGAGTTATCGATAATTATTGATCTACTGAAATTGGTTGGTTCAACGAAGCGAAGTTTATGGAACTTTCAAAATANAACTTTCAAAATATATCGATTTATCGAAATTTCAAGGTTATATAAGCTTATCGATTTATCACTGCTTATCGAATTTAATCATCTTAACAGAGTGTAACGAGTTATCAAAATGTTTAGATAGTTTTCGAAAAATGTGGAGATGTCAAAAGTAAAAATTTATAAAGGCATCCAAAGTTTTTAATATTTTGAGTTATCGAAATTTATCGAGCCATCAAATTTCACAGTTATCTAAATTAGTCTAGTTAACGAATTTTGTTGAGTTATCGAATTTTAGTGTTCTTGACATTCATCGAACTATCGATATGTATCAAATCATTGAAATTTTCGATAAACTTGAATGTATCGGGTCAATTCCAAGTCCTGCCGAGGTCCTCCAAAGACCTTCTCAGATAAAAAAAAGTTTAGTTACGTTTTAGCAGAAGATTTTCCGGTTAGTTAATTTGTACCGTATAAGTTTTGCTACGTGTTAAGTTAGAAAACCTCTCCAAGGCTTCTAAAACTAGAAAAACTGTCGAATTTCGGCAGTAACTGGCACTCTAGTTTTGTAATTATTTGGTCACTACCCTCGCAGGATAGTAACTGAAATCCCTCTCTCATACATTTCATATAGTATATAAACCGAATAAACTTTAGCGATTAATTTCCAAAAATTTCCGTGTTTAATTTCTTTCAGAAGGTTGGCAAAATATTATTTAAGAAATCTATTGTAATTTTTCTTCAGAATGCTGAAAAAATATACTTAGAGATATCTTTTAGAATTTTCCTTTAGAAATTGAACAAAATATATTTAAAGAAATCCTTTAGAATTTTCATTCAGAAATTTAACAAAATATTCCTANATTTAAGAAATCTATTGTAATTTTTCTTCAGAATGCTGAAAAAATATACTTAGAGATATCTTTTAGAATTTTCCTTTAGAAATTGAACAAAATATATTTAAAGAAATCCTTTAGAATTTTCATTCAGAAATTTAACAAAATATTCCTAAAGAAATCTGTAAGAATTTTAGTTAAAAAATCCTACAGATATTTCTTTACGAGTTCGTGTCAACCCCTTCATACGAAGAAATCATTACAGAATTCGAAACACATTTCCGAGTTTCTTTAAAATTTCGTTAAGATTTCGGGAACTTTGGTTTGCAGGGCAGCTTTACGTATTTTCGGTAGTAATATTAATATTACATTACATTTCAAAATACAATTTAATTTTGTTTATAAAATATACAAATCTTTTTATGTTTTCTTCGTTTACTTCGGCTAGAAGTTCTTCTATTGTGCGGTTTGATGTTGATTGTCTTATTGAATGTAATGCTACACAGCTTGAAACGATGTGTTTGATAGTAAGTATCTCTTTGTTGTAGAATTGACAAATATGATTTTGTGGAGTGTTGTTTTGAAAGAGGTGGTTATGGGTTTTGCGTGTGTGACCAGGGCGAAAACGAGTGTATATTATTACAAGCTTTTATTTAACTTCACTTGTATGTATGTATGTATGTATGTATGTCCTGGAACTTTGCAGTCAATATTTAACAAACTTCCCGATGAGCTACAGACTTGAAACTTCAAACTTAGCTCAGAACTCGAGGACAATACAATTTAAAAGATGTTTTAATCCGCTAAGTGGCGCAGGAGTCGAGATATTTGTAAAACCCGCATTTATGGTCTGATTTGGTTCGTATTTAGAACATTTATTACGTATATGAAAAGAAATTAATCCGAAAAAAATTTTGCCGATAGGTGGCGCAGGAGTCGAGATATTTGGAAAACCCGTATTTATGATCCGATGTGGTTCATATTTAGAACATATATGACTTATATGAAAATAAATAAATCCACAAAAAATTTTGCCGACAGATGGCGCAGGAGTCGAGATATTTGGAAAACCCGTATTTATGATCCGATTAAGTTCACATTTAGAATGCATATTGCTTACATGAAAAGAAATAACTACACAAAAAATTTTGGCAGTTATGTGGCGCGTGAGTCTATATAATTAAAAATTCGGCATCTGTGCTCAAATTTGGTTTATATTCAGAATAGGTGTATTATCTATTTAAATTGAAATATATTGAAAATTTTGTTTGTTAAGTCAAATTTAGTATAATATTAACTGCAAGATTTCAAAAGACTAAAAAGTAGAAAATAATATTATAGTTAAAAAAACTAAAAACACGCTTTTATTACAAAAAGAACTAAAAAGTATAAAATAATTTGTAGATATAGCGATTCCGTTTAAGAAGAATAGGAAGTTCCCTAACCTGATTTAATTTAACTGTTTTAA
>NW_016201650.1:314-2444 GCF_001687245.7 Rhagoletis zephyria | reverse complement strand
TAAAATGAAGCTGATTCTAATGAGATTTTAAAAATTTTCATATCTACATAAACTTTCATTTTAAAGATATTAGCCTGCAGTTATAGTCAAAATAAAGTCGACTCTAAAGTTAAAAGCCTCTTTTTTTGACAGATATCCCATTGAAAATTATGTCTAAAAGCTGCTTTTCACTTTAGGAGTCGACTTTATTTTGACTATAGCTACGGGCCGTTGAGTTTTATCAAATATGGTAAATGCATAACAAAGGGTTAATTTCTTTGTATACATTTTTTGACATTACAGTCAGCTATGAGAGAGCTCGACTGAATTGTCACTTCTACCTTGTTGAATATGACTTGCTACGTACTCATGAAATTTGATGTGTAAACATATGCGTACGGCAAAGCATTAAAGTACATTTACATATAAATATAATCTCAATCAAAGCTCGTTAGCTATTAAATTGGTTGTGCTTGTTATTCTCACAACTCGAGGAAAAGTTAAGCTTCTTCTCTATGCCACCCTGGTCACTTTTTTCTGCTACACATATTACGCTATTTAAATATATTTTAACTTAATATTTTATTAAAAATACCTTTGCAAACCTCTTTTCCTTGCTAGCCTCGATTTTTGTTTACTTTTACATTTGACATTCCTGCTTTTCTTCGCAAGTATAATCAATAAAACTAGGTTGGACACCAAAAAGTTATCGGTTTAATCTGAGATTATTTTATAATTATAATTTTGTATGGCTAATCTCTCTTTCTTAGGGAGTTAAGCTCGAAAATGAGGATAATCTTTTTATATGTAAACCTATTATTAGGCGATTCAGCTAAATGCATACACATGTAGGTCAGGTTAGAAATTAAACATTAATTTCTCTTAATTTTATTCATTTTGCTGATTGATTTTTTATTCATTTTGATTTTTAATTCTTTTAATACATGAAGTTATCGGTATGATTGATAAAATATGATACTTGTATATACTTGTGACTCAAGGACGTTAAAATATCTCGAAAAGAGCGCATAAATGACTGGTTTTGAACTTGTAGCTTGGGCTTTTCTATTTGTATATATTCTTAAATTTAGTTTTTCTTTTAGGAATATGATCTGTCGTACTGCTTCATCTGTCACTAGGTTTACGTTAAAGTCATGAATACATATAACATACCACATTTCGTTTGCAAAAGGGGAAGCTAAATTCACTTGTTCGGCATTTCGTCTTACTGTCGTGTTTTCTTTGTGCAATCTCGTATTAGCTCTGATCCAGTACTCAATGAACTTACAGGTTTTTACACGAACTCCAAAACCATGTAAATGAGATCGACTTTTGGAGAGTTGTGAAGAGAAAGAATTTGCAAGATTTTACTCGATGCTTTTTTGTTCCCGTACTTTTTACTGTTACTCACTGTATACTCTCACTTCNGTTTTCTTTGTGCAATCTCGTATTAGCTCTGATCCAGTACTCAATGAACTTACAGGTTTTTACACGAACTCCAAAACCATGTAAATGAGATCGACTTTTGGAGAGTTGTGAAGAGAATGAATTTGCAAGATTTTACTCGATGCTTTTTTGTTCCCGTACTTTTTACTGTTACTCACTGTATACTCTCACTTCAGAGAGTGATTTTTCTTTTTGAAACTTTTACAGGATTTTACACGAAAAGTATTAGATCAGGGCGCTCCCAGCCAGCAAGAAAACGTACATTTTACGAACATTATGTTTTACGAGGGATTCTCGTATCGCCAAAAAGTTAGAGAAAAGCTCGTAAACGATAAAACAAAAAAATATAATAGAAAGAGGCTTGTAGTAATTTGTCAGCACAAGAAAAAATTTTAGTTTTGTTGACAATTTTTCTTCAATCACAATATTTTATAAGTANGTAAGTAGCTACTACATATGTAATTCAAAAATACAAATTAATTTAACGAGTTTTGCAATTCTTTCACAGGCTGCGCGGAGCAACACTAAAGGACTTAAACGTTTAATTCCCCTATAGCGCTGTTGGTTTGGCAACGACTGCGGCAATAAGAAGTACGGATAATAACATTATTTATTACCACTTTTTATTTAATTAAATTTTCCGATTTCCAATGGAGTTTAATCTTTCACTTTATTTTCTTAGGTGCTTTTCGTCAAAAATTTAAC
>NW_016201650.1:0-155 GCF_001687245.7 Rhagoletis zephyria | reverse complement strand
ATTTTTCGCCATGAATGCAAAGTTTTTTATTCTGATTTCTTCTCTAATTGTTTTTTATAAAAATATAGTTAGTATGAAGTTCTACTTTCAAATCAGTTTTTTTAGTAAAATTCCAAGTATGCAGTTTTATAGCCCATTTAATTTTAGTATAATAA
>NW_016201649.1:1433-2444 GCF_001687245.7 Rhagoletis zephyria | reverse complement strand
ATTTTAATAAAACAAAAAATTGTTGTTTATAAAATCAAGTTTAACATTAAAACCAGTGCCACACTTTATTTTATCTTATCAAGAACGTTTATAACTTTTTAAGTAAAAAGCAATAAATAATGATTTAAATAAATAGTTGTAAAACACCAATTTGCTATATTTTTTATTATGCGTCTCAGACTACTGACCTCCTAAATAGTGGCGCTATTTCTACAGCAAATGATATAGGCGTATTCAGAATATTTCCTCATATTTTACATGAGAGGTCAGTAGTCTGAGATGCATATTTTTATGATAATGTGAATTTAAAAAAATCCAAAAATAAAACGACGGCATAAATAGTACTGAAACCTGTTTGTTTTATCAACATTAATTAGATTATTGTTGTGAAAAATTTTATATTTTAAGTTTAAAAAACAAAAATATAACATTAAATATTCACCAATGTAATGAGTATTTTTAAGTGCACTTTTGCCTAATTACAATGCAATTAAATAATGCAAATTGCAATTTTAAAATGTGCATAATTTTTATTTAAAAAACTTAAGTTACATATTTTTTAAACAAATTTCAAGGATATTTTTTGTTTTAAAATTTGATAAACTTTGAAACTATGGGATATTTATCAGTTATTAAATTTTCTTTTAATATTCTTAACCGGCATGTGGTTACCATTAATAGCAATAACCGTTTAACAACTTTTCGGTTGTTGTTTATGTTAGTTTACTTTTTATATTTATGTCGTCGCATTTTAATGATTAGTTGCATGCATTTTCGCATACATGCCTACTTTGAAATTGATGTATCAAAAAAAGAATACTACACTTCAATTGATTACTATCCTGTTAACTTTACCAGACTCATTCTTGGCGTATTTTCTTCTATTTTTGATGTTCGTCTTTTTACTTTATTTTACCTCAAAGCAGACAAACAGGTCTGGTCACACCTGTACGATTTGGTGGTTTGCAATAAGAAACAATTTAGTTTGCAGCTGTGGCGGTCGCCACAAAA
>NW_016201649.1:922-1415 GCF_001687245.7 Rhagoletis zephyria | reverse complement strand
CGCCACAAAATGATAGTTTGATTAAGCAAAACCGCTCAAAACTCATTCGAATGATGGTTCAATTTTGTCCAAGTTTGCAACTTTCTACTTCTTCTCCTCAATTACTGCACTATCCGTTTCTAAAACAACCAGTTCGTCTTTGGTGTCTGCAGGTTTACTATGCAGCAGAACTAGTGACCACTTTCACAGTGGCGCACTATGCTTTTCACTACTACCTCAGCAGTGAAAACTTGGAACATTACTCCGTTGTTCAGAAACTTGCTTACTTTATTTTTTACTGGATTAGCGATTGTTTGTACGATTGTATTTTTTACATCATGTACTTTTTAGTAGAAATTACTTTGTATCTAGTGTGTCACGTCTACACAGATCAGTATCGAAGGGTGAACAGTGAATTGGAAAAAATCAAAAATAGACTTGGTAGAAGTAAAAATCATGTAAACTCTTTTCAGTTGAGTACAGCTGCAAAAACTTACAGAATTTCACACACTCG
>NW_016201649.1:273-905 GCF_001687245.7 Rhagoletis zephyria | reverse complement strand
AATTTCACACACTCGTTTAACCGCATTCATTTTGCACTACAACGACAGTACAGTTTCAAAATTGATTGCTTACTTCATCCACTATTTGATGCCTTTTCATGCCTTTGTAAGCGTTTGTATGTATGTGCGAATGCATAAACTGCAAAAAACTTCAACCGTTATACACAGCATCATTGTGCATTGCCTGTACCTGCTCCTATTGTTNACACTTTTTACTGCAAAAGTTAACAGCAAAATAGCCAATTCAGGGTCCACAGTAGGAACAATTCTGGCAAGAAAAGGCGTGTTAGTTGCCCAGCAAAGAAGCTCAAACTGGATAAGCAGTTTAGATGCAGTTTGGCGGCGAGAAGTGTTCAAGTTGTCGTTTTACTATGAAATGGTCTGGCGAGAGCAGAAAGAATTGGCATTCACCGCAGGGCTAATGAACAAAACAATGAACTGGAGCTATCTATCCGAAGTAAGTGCATTTTTAAAAAAAAAATTTTGTTTTTATTTTATTTTTTCAACACAGTTAGCGTTTCTTTACACCGTTTTTGTTCTTTTCTTTTTGAGCAAATTTATAACCGGAAAAGATGGTTTTAAAATTTAAAATATTTTAAAATTGATTTCTAACATCAACGATTGTTTAGGTA
>NW_016201649.1:0-254 GCF_001687245.7 Rhagoletis zephyria | reverse complement strand
AGGTAAATCAACAAAAATTATGTCTAAAAAGTAAAAGTTTTCATAAATCATCATGATTTTTTGATTTTATAGTTATTGTTTCAAATTAGTTTTACTGTATTTTTAACGGGACAATAAAAACAGAAGGTCAAAAGATTCCTAAACAAAGTGCTGCAACTTTAAGGGAATTTTGCTGGCAAAATTTTATGAGGTGAAAAATAAAGCATTCAAAAGATTGCAACAACAATGCAACATTTTCTGTAGCACAATGTGTG
>NW_016201648.1:0-2444 GCF_001687245.7 Rhagoletis zephyria | reverse complement strand
TGAATTTTAAAGAAATGCATTACGCACTTTTTTTTCAACTAAAAAAAATAAATTTTAACTACAATCAACTACAAACGATTCTGGACCTGAATTCGTTAAAATTGAAGCTGTAGCTGTAAAAAGCTTCATATAATTTTTTTTTAAAANACTACATTCAACTACAAACTATTCTGGACCTTAATTCATTAAAATTGGAGCTGTAGCTGTAAAAAGCTTCATATGAATTTTAAAAAAAACGCATTACGCACTTATTTTTCAACTACAAACAAAAATTTTAAAACTACAATCAATTACAAACGATTCTGGACCAGAATTCATTAAAATTGAAGCTGTAGCTGTCAAAAGCTTCATATAAATAAAAAAAACGCATTACGCACTTATTTTTCAACCAAAAAAAAATTTTTAAACTACAATCAACTACAAACGATTTTGGACCTAAATTCATTAAAATTGAGGCTGTAGCTGTAAAAAGCTTCATATGAATTTTTTAAAAAACGCATTACGCACTTATTTTTCAACTAAAAAAAAAAATTTAAAACTACAATAACTACAAACGATTTTGGACCAGAAATCATTAAAATTGAAGCTGTAGCTGTAAAAAGCTTCATATGAATTAAAAAAAAAACGTATTACGCACTTTTTTCATCTAAAAAAAACAGTTTAAGCTTCATATAAATAAAAAAAACGCATTACGCACTTATTTTTCAACAACAAAAAAATTTAAAACTACAATCAACTACAAACGAATCTGGACCTTAATTCATTAAAATGGAAGCTGTAGTTGTAAAAAGCTTCATATGAATTTAAAAAAAAACGTATTACGCAATTTTTTCATCTAAAAAAAACAGTTTAAACTACAATAAACTACAAACGATTCTGGACCTGAATTCATTAAAATTGAAGCCGTAGCTGTAAAAAGCTTCATATGAATTTAAAAAAAAACGTATTACGCAATTTTTTCATCTAAAAAAAACAGTTTAAACTACAATAAACTACAAACGATTCTGGACCTGAATTCATTAAAATTGCAGCTGTAGCTGTAAAAAGCTTCATATGAATTTTTAAAAAAACGCATTACGCACTTATTTTTGAACTAAAAAAAAATTTAAAACTACGATTAACTACAAACGATTCTGCCGAATTCATTAAAATTTAGGCGGTAGCTGTAAAACGCTTCATATAAATTTAAAAAAAAAAACGCGCTACGAAATTAATTTTCAACAAAAAAAAAATTTTAAAACTACAATCAACTACAAACGATTCTGGACCCGAATTCATTAAAATTGAAGCCGAGCTGTAAAAAGCTTCATATGAATTTTTTAAAAAACGCATTACGCACTTATTTTTCAACTACAAAAAAAAATTAAAACTATCATCAACTACAAACGATTCTGGACCTGAATTCATTAAAATTGAAGCTGTAGCTGTAAAAAGCTTCATATGAATTTTTGAAAAACGCATTACGCACTTTTTTTCAACTAAAAAAAAAATTTTTTAACTACTCAACTACAAACGATTCTGAACCTGAATTCGTTAAAATTTAGGCTGTAGCTGTAAAAAGCTTCATATGAATTTTTTAAAAAACGCATTACGCACTTATTTTTCAACTACAAAAAAAATTTAAAACTGCAATCAACTACAAACGATTCTGAACCTGAATTCGTTAAAATTTAGGCTGTAGCTGTAAAAAGCTTCATATGAATTTTTTAAAAAACGCATTACGCACTTATTTTTCAACTACAAAAAAAATTTAAAACTGCAATCAACTACAAACGATTCTGAACCAGAACTCATTAAAATTTAGGCGGTAGCTGTAAAAAGCTTCAAATAAATTTAAAAAAAAACGCACTACGCACTTATTTTTCAAATAAAAAAATAAATTTTAAAACTACAATCAACTACAAACGATTTCGGACCAGAATTCATTAAAATTGAAGCTGTAGCTATAAAAAGCTTCATATGAATTTTTTAAAAAACGCATTACGCACTTATTTTTCAACTACAAAAAAAATTTAAAACTGCAATCAACTACAAACGATTCTGAACCAGAACTCATTAAAATTTAGGCGGTAGCTGTAAAAAGCTTCAAATAAATTTAAAAAAAAACGCACTACGCACTTATTTTTCAAATAAAAAAATAAATTTTAAAACTACAATCAACTACAAACGATTTCGGACCAGAATTCATTAAAATTGAAGCTGTAGCTATAAAAAGCTTCATATGAATTTTAATGAAATGCATTACGCACTTTTTTTTTAACTAAAAAAAAAATGAATTCATTAAAATTGAAGCTGTAGCTGTAAAAAGCTTCATATGAATTATTTAAAAAACGCATTACGCACTTATTTTTCAACAAAAAAAAATTTTAAACTACAGTCAACTACAAAAGGTTCCGGACCTGAATTCATTAAAATTGAAGCTGTAGGTGTAAAAAGCTTCATAT
>NW_016201647.1:0-2444 GCF_001687245.7 Rhagoletis zephyria | reverse complement strand
GTCTATATCTATCTCGATTCGTTTTGGCTTGTTACAAACAACCGTTATGTGAACAAAATTAATTACCCTTGTGCACAAGTGCGCTCGGGTATAAAAATAAGTTTCAAGATCTGAAAGCTTTTTAGCTTACGGTGGTAGAAGTAGTAGAAATGTAATTTAGCAAAAAAAAGAGTTATCTATTCNTTCTTTTTTCATCCTGATCATTTATGTATACATTTGTCTATATCTATCTCGATTCGTTTTGGCTTGTTACAAACAACCGTTATGTGAACAAAATTAATTACCCTTGTGCACAAGTGCGCTCGGGTATAAAAATAAGTTTCAAGATCTGAAAGCTTTTTAGCTTACGGTGGTAGAAGTAGTAGAAATGTAATTTAGCAAAAAAAAGAGTTATCTATTCCGCAAATGTGGGAAAATCCGAGCACTGGCTGGTGAGCAAAACTTCGCACACAAGCGCATGTGTGTGATAGTGTGAGTGCCCACCTCTGCCTTACATATAAGTCAAATTAAAATTAATTAATGGATAATTTTAAAATAATAAATGTTATTTGTTAAAAAACCATGCTTTTAAATGGATCAGGATTTCAGAGTTAAACAGAAAGTTATAATACCCAAGAAAACACGATAGTATCGATACTATCGATGTTTTATTGAAACATCGATGTTTTTGCAGCACTAATACCCAACTTTGAGTGGCCATTACTCGGAGCTACTCAAAAGCACTCAACGTCAAGGACAGAATATCACAAATAACTCCCTTTACTGACATCAACAAAAACAGGAGCGATTGCCACCTTATAAATTAAGGGCATAAGTACATGTTCTTCGAAACTCCCTTGCTACATCAAAGCTGTTCTGGTGGTCAGACAGTTCAGCCAGCAGTTAATGGTGAGCGTCCATCGTGAGTAGATATTATTGAATCACATATGTCATTACCAGGGAACGGATTTTATGGAAATTGCCTTTTTTCCTGCTAAAGAGATAGAGCATATTCGATTAAGAATGTCCACGATTTAGCTTTCTCTGATTCCATATATACACATTTGATGTTGCCTTTTTTTGCCTTTTTTAAGATATTTGCCTTTTTTAAGATATTTGCCTTTTTTTGCCTTTTCTACCTTTAAAATTGTGATTATAGCATTTACAATTTTTTTTTAAGATTAAAAAAATATACACATGACCATGCGGCTTATATGTAGAAGCGCAGGGACCTCTTGCCAAATTGGTGTTGGAAAAATTCAAAGCCGTTTTCTCAGCTAACGTAGGCTTGGAGACAATGGTGTGGATAAAATTGTAAAGGGCGAGAAACACGCCCTTATTCCTGATAATATGAACGTTTCAAACGTTCCATATTTAAATTGGGCTCCCATTGTATCAACTTACGTCGAGCGCACATTTAGTACATTCAATGCTTTTCTTCGAATGAAAATGCTGCCAGAAAACTTCAAAATGTATCTTGTGGTTCAATGTTACTACAATTATACAGATTAAAGCTTTATGGGTTAGAAACTCGAAAGGATAAAATAGTCAAAGATTCAAAGTACAATTTTTTCATATAATGAAACTAGTTCATAGTTTTTCTCTTTTTACTTGTAATATAAACATTTCTAAAGTAAATGTATTTTTTGATTGTTCTTCGTATTTTCTGTCTTTTTATACCTTTCATGAGCATGAAATGGTATTATAACTTTGGTCCGATGTTTGTAAGTACCAGAACAAAAAGAGATAGACCCATGAAAATGTATACTTATATGATCAGATCGTCGAGCTGAGTTGATTTAGCCATGTCCGTCTGTCCGTCTGTCTGTCTGTTTGTATGCAATCTAGTCTCTCAGTTTTCGAGATATCCGGATCAAATTTGGTAGGTGGTTGTATTTTTATAATGTATTAATCATTTGTCGGAACCAGTGTTGCCAGAACTTTTTGGGCCGACCGGCTAGATTGGCAAAAAAAAGCGGCTAAAAACGGCTAAAATGGTTTAGTGAAATTTCACATAGACTCTGGCAAAAAATGGCTAAAATGTTTTAGTGAATATTCACATGCTTTATTTAAATAAATCGCAAGAAACGAAAGATCATCAAATGAATCACTATTGTATATATCACCTGAATTCATTAATTTTAAGAGATCGTCATCTACAGTAAAATTATGGCAGCATTTTTCTTCACGTTTTAAACCGTATCTTATATATAAAATAGCGTTTAACGTTTTAACGCACATTGGATTTCTTTGCTTAGTTTTTATTATATTCATTGAACTAAATATTCGCTCTACTTCTGCATTACTTATAGGCAAAACAAGAAAACTAAAAACTAGGTTGGAAAGGTCAGCAAAAGGGTTTTCTCCTAGGGCATTTCGAAATTGATAAACTTCGGCCCAAAATTTTACAGTTGAGTCTAAATTACTCCAGGTATGTAACGTTAACCGTTGCCATTGCATCTCTA
>NW_016201646.1:0-2444 GCF_001687245.7 Rhagoletis zephyria | reverse complement strand
CTATACACCAAGCAAATTCAAGCTATAGTTATTGTTGAAAAATATCGCAATTTTTTTAATAATAGCATGTGCAAAGATTTTATTACAATTTATGTCAAGTCAGAGGATGAAAATGCTTCTGATTACTTTCTTGAAACTATTTTATATACATATTAGGTAATAGTATAACTTTAGCATGCTTGTCTCTAATTTAATATATTTAAACTAAACTGGTCCTAATAGACATTTACAATGGAGATAATTACAATAAAAAAGTTTTTAGACACTGGCTCACTTATTTTGACATTGCAATAAAAATAAAAGAAGTTAAAACGTTTCCGTTTTTTATTATTATATACATTTATATGTATATTTAAAAACAATTATGAAAATATATAAAGAAACAATTTTCCTACCTGAGTTAAACCCTTTATGTAATTAATCGTAAACACTCGAATCCATGACCAAACTTTCATAGTTGAAATGAAATCTTGCTATACGTTTACGGGTTAACAAAATTGCTTTCAATTTGCACATTAAATGCCAATTTGTGAACGTGTACGCCTCGCGTAATGGCAATCCATTACGACCTTGTTAATCTATCTGGCAATATTGTTTGTTATCAGTATTCGTGTAGTTTTGACGTTTGCAATGTCATCAGTTTTGTTGTCTTTTCGCTATTCGCCTTTTAATGTTTCACGGGCTGAAAATTTGTCGTACCTTCCTCGAAAAGGAGTCTTCCCTGTTCAAAGTTAAAATATAAACCAATTTACATATATCAATTTTAATTAAATCTAAATAGACGATGCTTGTTAACTAAACCACAAATAATTATAAAGTGAATATTTCTGCTTTTGTACGAGACGAAAGACGTTTCAAGTGAAAGTTTGCTGGTGGAAAAAATTGTGCATACAACTTGAACAGCGCATACTTTTGTACTACGGCTTGGCAAAAATCGAACGATTCAAGGAACATGGACGACATCAAATTGGCCAAGGTAAGCTTAATTTTTTGATATTTCAAGTTTAGGTTAAAGGACGCGGAATGCTTATTTTTTAAACAGATAGNCGCTCCCTTTGCTCTTATAGCCCTCTTAAACTATTTCGTCCTGTGACCTGCCGGTGCTGGTTGAGTCACCATTTTCAATGTATGTACATATATTATTACTTATAAGCTTATTGGAGATTACTAAATTAGTAAATATTTATTTTGAGACGCCTACCAAAACTTTAAATTTTTTGGCCAATCGTTATCTACAGGTGTTACATTAGCAAGATGCCGAACAAGCAAGTAAATCCGAATGCTCAATTTAAAGAGTAAAATCGATACCGGGCGCGCAATATAACTAAAGAGGCTGGATGATATTATGTCGTACATCCAAATATGTATATAGATGTATGTATTTAGTTATATAAAGTCAGCCAGTTCTTGGACAGAAATATATGTATATATATTTTTTTTCAATCCGGTAACCGGTAACCGGATTCCGGTTGCTTAGACCAGCCTGTCGTATGTTTGCCTCAGTGTCGATAAATCTGGCTGTTGCAATAGATATCTCAAAGGATATATAACTACGCATATATGTATGTATAAATGGTATATACAAACATACATATGTCTTCAAATGCAGGAACTAGAGGTTTTCGGTCGATTGGTGCTGTTCTTGTGAAGCACTAAACTAAGCGCGAATGTGAATGAGAAATGGAAACCATCTTAATACACCCCGAAAAACAAATTACTTGGGAACAGTCTTCTACAACAAAAACATAATAATAATTACATTAATGGATAGCCAACCCGTTATAGTAATTTTTTCACTAAAAATTCTTGGGACATAAACGGTTTTTTTTCAAATATCTTTTTTATCATTGCATGAAATCTCCCTACAGTGTACAAATAACGTAATCAAAATTTTTAGAAAATTGAAATTGGTGACGGAATACACCTTGAACAACGAAGTCGGTTCGGATACTTATTGCTGTATTCATCAAATATATATGACAACTGAAACAAAAAATCTTTTGGCGGTAAACTTTTTAAATTTATTTGGGGGAAAGAGGTTTCCCTTTGCTGGGGCGTATTTTTTTTTTTATATCTCAAATACTAATATAGTTACAGAAATTGTTCTGGTATCATTTTAAAGGTGATATTTAGGGCTAAAAAACGTGTTTTTAAAATTCGAAAAAACCAATTTACACAAATAAGTTTATGTTAAACAAATTTAATTTATACTTAGTTTTACAATGAAATTTGGATAATTTTTTTTTCAGGGTTCAAAAGTTGATATCTTAAAACAACAACCTTGAAAATTTCAGTATCTTTTAAGATCAGAGGTATTGTATGCAAGTTTTTGATTTAACGATTTTTCAAATTTTAAAATTCTTTAATTTTTTAATTTTCGTTTAAAGTACAAAACCTCTTGGCTCAATCCTTATCCATTCGTCCTGAAATATACTAGCCAAAAA
>NW_016201644.1:0-2444 GCF_001687245.7 Rhagoletis zephyria | reverse complement strand
AAAGCGCAATTCAATGCCGATTTTAATGCCAGATAATAAAGATATGTTGGGTTGCTGCGAGGCGTTCGAACTTCCAAGGTCAAGTACTAGCTTATCGACTGTAGATTCTACTTAAGAATCAGGTGTACCGCTGATATTGTACAGGCTCTAGATTAGGACGAACTCCTTCGAATTGGCTAATAAAAGACAGGATGCTGAAGCGATAACACGTGCAACGATGACAACGCTCTCAACTTCCGACAGTAGTATTGATCATTACGGGCTACTGTCTTATTGGAACGCAAGCCAGCAGAATGGCGTTTTCCAGCAAATGATTACTGTCGTACATCATCGGACACTATCTTACCCGCAAATGAAATTTGTTTGAATGTATCATTCGACAAATATTTGGTTCCATTACAAGGTAAATGTTCGCATCAGCATTGAGCCAATTAAATGGTATCACAACGGTCTACTTAGGCGTTAGTGTGACTCCATCCGGGACTTGGACAAATATTTTTCGAAATTGTTTAGATTTTATTTATTTTCTTGCGACTGGTAATACCGATTATGCAAATTTTTTAAACTTTTGAAAATGATGATGTTTTCTTCACATTTTTATTTTTTATTTGGTCGTAAAATATTTTTTATAAAAGTTATTAATTTTTTTAAAAATATTACTGGCATCTCAATGGCTTTAAAATGGCGTTTTGGGCTAATATTGTTGTACATTCGATTAACAATTATTTGCAGAAAAAAAATTCGTCGGAATGCATCGAGACGAAAGTTATTCAAGCTTTTCTTTTGTCGCGTGAAAATTCGTGGGTAGAGAGATTTATAGATGTGAAAGGAATTCTGAGATTTTTTTGAACAAAATTTTAATTTTTTGAAGTTTTTATAAGCAAGTATATTTTTAAGCGATCTTTTTTTCAAAACTCATTTTTTCTTAAAGTATTTGATGAAAGTCGATGAAATGTTTTTTTTTTTTCAACACTACTCTTAAGCCGAATTTCCACTAGGCATTGAAATGACAAAAAATGTATGCTATTTAAAAAAATGCCATGTGGAAATGAACTTAATGACAATTTTTTAATGTAATGACACGATTATTTTTTAATGCCTCACTTTGTTATTTGCCATTTTTGCCATTTAATGCCTAGTGGAAATCCAGCATAACATTAGGGCTTTAAAAAAAATATTTTTATATTTTATAAAATTGTTATTATTTTTTTAATTTAAACATTATAAATATTCAAGTTGCATTACAAATATGTTCTTAATGAGTGTTTTCCATTTCGTTTATATTTTCGAAAACTGCATTTATTGAATAAAATATTTGGAAAAAAAAAAATTTTGTTAGATCATTTCTGTTTTTGACTTGCAGGTCTTATAGGTCTATAATTTCTAAAATAATTCGAATTTTAAAATATCGTGGAACTTGAATTTTTCCTTTATCTTTGTGAAGCATAAACAGATAATTGCACAAAAAAAAACTCGACCTTCGAAAAAATGGTGGCCCACTCGACAAATTTTTACTCACTTTGGAATTGTTTCACCATTCTAGAGGAGAAGTATGTAATGTTAGAAAAATGGCGCCAACGCGGACCGCAGTGGTGTTATGCAACTTTTAAAGCTGTAAACTATATGTATGTATGTATGTCAAAAGTGGGTTATGTCAATATTTTCTTGAAAGAGCAGTAACCTCCATGGATTTTACTGCCCTTTCGAAAAGATTAGGGTTGATTCCCCTGACTTATATGTCATCGTAAAGTTAACACGATTTTTAACATTTCGGACATTGATTCACTTTTCAATTGTGTATTAATGTCAATAACATTATTTTCACCATTCTGTATTTATTTATGTCATTGACGTTAATTCCCTAACAAAAGTGAATTTATGTCAATTGACATTAATTTCATTGACATTATCGCACGTCACCTTGATCGCGCTTACCCGCTCTATGCGGGAGCCTTGGTTCACAGCAGAAAGAAAAGACGCTTCGGTGGAGACACTACGATTTTTACGATTCTATCAATCTCTTCGTATTATTGAGTTGGAGAGAATATACATAGACCCCCAATCATTGCTTTCACATGAGTAACGAATTGGCATACGTTATTCTAAATGAGCTATGAAAGCATGTTATGATACATAAACATTAAATTTTAAAATATTTTATTTTTATTTTTTAGTGGGAATAGTAATGGCAGGAAACAAAATTCAGATCCTCGTAACTGCTCATTTGGTCATTAGGTGTACTATGGCGCAAATCTTCAAATATGTCAGTATGCTCTACACCTTTAAAATTACCTTAATAAAACTTGGGCCGAAAAATCATAAACGCGCTTTGAGGATAGTGATTATTTAAATTGCCGGTAAAAGTACTTAGCTAAATGAGGCTCCAACTGATAGAAGTATTGTTTAAATCTTAGACCTTGCCAAGATGTATTTTCATTCATGAC
>NW_016201643.1:0-2444 GCF_001687245.7 Rhagoletis zephyria | reverse complement strand
AACACCTCACTGCCCTCGGCGCTGGCAGACTCGGCGTATGACCACCCCGACCAGGGCATCCTCAGCATTGCCATCCTCAAGCGGCACATCCTCTGCGACTGTCTCATTCTGGTGAAGAAGTACCGGCCCACGCTGAAGTCCTTCGTGCTGGAGTTTCCCGCAAAGATCGTGGAGCACAACAACCTCGCCAGCGGGCCGCAGTCATCGGCGGCCAGCACTGACGGCAACGAGTCGGACACCTCGGTGGGCGACGCCGCGGTGAAGGACGTCGAGGAGAACACCGGCTACAAGAGCACTCAGGTCAAGTGGGTCTCTCCGGACACGGCCGTCGATCCAGGTAAGTGGCCCAGATTTTAAACTAGTTTGAACTTTAACTCCTCATTTATACCCATTTTCATTTCCCCCTTTTTGTCAACAGAATTGTGCGACAACAAGTTGAAACTGGTTTCGCTGATCATCGACGGCGACGACCCGATTAAGAATGACCTGCTCAATCAGTGCAGCAGCGGCGCTGCGTCGTCTTGTTCAGATGATGATGACTCGGGAATTAATAAGCACGAGTGCACCAATGAGTGCCTGGACGACATTGAGGTGATTCCCGTGCCCATCAACGGTCTGCTCGACCGGCTGAACGAGTACAGTCGGCGGAATGTGGTGGTCGACTCGCGGGTGTACGCCTTTGCCATTGGCCTGAAGAAGGGCGAGAAGATGGCCGCCCAGGCGTTGAAGGGCGAGCAGGTGGAGATGCACCAGTACTAGTCCCTTCCTTTTGGAGATGCAATGACCTTAAGTACTCTCTCACTTTTATCTCTGCTTCAGTCTCTCAGTTAGCAATAACGCAAATATTTAAATGATGATTTATACTGATGTACCTACTGTCATATTTACTCACGCACACATACAAACCCTTTGTTTTTTTATTCACCAACTAACACCAGCGCTCACACCAACTGACAGCAGTTGACCCTTAAACAATGATACCTGCTGTTGTACAACGGTGCCCATATACTTTTTTTCCTATTATTTTATCTACTTTTTTGTAATAATAAATGCTCTTTTTCTAATTCTTTTCAATATTTTTGAATAGTTATTCCCTTGTTTCACAACTGTTGTTGATGCTCTGTTAAACTCAAGTACTCATTTACTCAAGTGTAGATCACAAGTGTTGATGTAGTCAATGATGGTAGTACTTTGGTAACAAAAGCAAAACATTTATTGAGTTGTAGTGGCAATTCAGTAAGTTTTTGATGTGTAGTTGCTTTTTGTTTTATAATATTTAACCAATTTCCATTTCAGTTCACTTTACTTTACAGCATTTAAACAAAAACACTTGAAAAATTCCTAAACAGTGCAGTTTGATTTAAATAAAATTCAATTTTGCGAATACTCAGTAAATCATGTATTTTCAAAAATATTCATTAGCATCACTTTCGTTTACCTCATTATCATTTTACCCAATTAAAAAGTTTTCAACTGCCTCGTTGTTTTACCGGAGAACACCAACTTTCATTGTTGTCCAACAATCCTTTTTCACTAGTTCACTACCAGTTTAAACTTGACCACGAACACCAGTTTGGTTTCCAAAACGTAATGCAGATTAGCGAGAACCCTTGATATTTAAAAGAAAAAACAATCTTTTGGCAATTGAAAAATATTCTTCTTTCCAAAAGCCAAAAAGTGTGTAGGCTGAAGTGAGTCATAGTGCTGCAGCAGCAGCTGCTGCTGAAGAGGCGGTGGTGGTGGCGGCACTGATGACGTTAATGCTGTGTCGGCGGTGCTAAAGCCAAAATTCGGTTGCCACGAACACATGGGAAGAGGATTAATTTGCTTGTTGGCTAATTCTGTTGAAGAAAGCGAAAAAAAGAAGAAGTGTGTGCCGAACCGCCTCTTTTAATCACTACCGTAAGCTCTACTGCGCCCACAAGAGTCTCAAAGAGCATTAGGCTTTGGGCACTTTCTAGAAATCAAAACCACTACCGCTTAGAAACAGCAACCAACACCACCGCCCAACACAGTGGACTTGCTGTAACGAAAATGACATGTACAGGTTTCTTTATATTTTCATTTACTTTGCATGCATACTTTTCAATGTCAATGTAGGAAATGCATTTTGTCATACATTGAAATATCCGGTTAGCAACAGCGTTCGTTTCAGAACGCCCTGTACAGGACATGTTCAGGCCAAAAGCTGGTTGGTGCACCACAATCACTGATGATGGTTTAAGGTCCCCACGCTGTTGGCAAACATAGCAGTGCATTGCTTTTGTTCCTTTCCATTGCCGTTTTTGTTTTTGTTTCATTTGCTGTTTTTCCTATTCTATGACATTCGTTTTTAACTCGACAGTAGCAGAAAAAGCAGCAGTAGAAGAAACAAACGGCGATTTTCCTCTTTTTCAAATATTAATTGAGCGCTGACTTTTTTGTTTTTTAATCTTGATTAGTGT
>NW_016201642.1:0-2444 GCF_001687245.7 Rhagoletis zephyria | reverse complement strand
CTGCATTCTTTGTGCTCTCTTAATTCCTTATCTTTAAATGTTAGTAAATATTCCTATCCCACTTTCACCAGAAAGCCTCTTACCGTTCAAACCAATTACAATATTGGGGGCCACGATCTTAATTCTGTCGCAGAGGTTAAAGACTAAGGGGTTTACTTCGACTGAGAATTAACCTTCGCAACCCATATTAATTACGTAATTTCCAAAGCTTATGCAATGCTAGCATTCGTACGTCGTAATGGTCAGTTGTTTAACGATCCCTATACTCTGAAGCTTCTTTATGTCACGTTAGTGAGATCTAGGCTAGAGTATGCGTCTTTCATTTGGCGTCCCTATCAGGCCGTCTATATAAACCAGATTGAGAAGATTAAAAAAGTTTTTATTAAATTCGCCTTGCGTTCTCTAAAATTTTCTGAGCCTATACCTCCGTATACTTCTCGTTGTCAACTTCTTAATTTAAGTTCGTTAAATACTAGGCGTTCTTTTCTCGCAGCCTCTTTTGTGGCCAAAATATTGGAGGGCACAGTCGATTGTCCAAATCTTTTGGATAAGTTAGCATTAAACGTTCCGCCTCATAATCTGCGTCGTGTTTCTTTATTCTACCTAGGATTTCCAAAAACTAACTCTGTAAAATTCTCGCCATTGTTCAGAACCCTTTCTGAGGTAAATGAGCTCTCTGAATATGATCCGTCTCTCTCATTTGGAACAGTTCGTTTTGTCCTACTTAATTATTTTAGGTAGTGTATAAGCTCTCTTGTTTTATAGTCAGTAAGGATTTTATTCCATTTGATTAAATAAATAAAATAAAATAATACAAAAATAAATAAATACCCGGCGCAATTATTAAATATAGTATTTTCACCTTTCCGAAAACTACCACTACGTGGTAAGCAGGGGTGATTTTACACCTATTTCAAACATCTTCGATAGAACGTTCAGTTAGATATAATGAGATAAACTTATATACATAGATATACATATGTATGTGGGCGGTATCACGACCGTTTTACAAAATTCCATAATAATGTTACTTCATTTCAAGGGATTGTTATTATTATCAATTTTGGGTAAAATTAGCGTCCTTAAATTTCCAGATATCGAAGTTTCAAGCAGTTCTAAAATTTGCCGTTATAGAAAAGAAGGCGTAATTCTATTCAAATTTCAATAATTCTCAACATCTTGTTTTAAGTGGCAAGCATAATAATCATACCGAGTTTGGTATGATTGTGCGATTTTGCCCATTTTCAATACCATCCGTCCTACGCTGAAAAGAAGTACACGTACCAAGTTTCGTTAAGATATCTAAATTTTTACTCGAGTTATCGTGTGCAGAGGCGGACGGACGGATAGACAGTCACCGCTTAATCGATTTTCTTTTTCATTCTCATCATTTATGTATACGTTTGTCTATATCTATCTCGAATCGTTTTGCCTGTTACAAACAACCGTTATGTGAACAAAGTTATAATACCCTTGTGCTCAAGTGCGCTCGGGTGTAAAAAGGAAGTACCAAGTTGACCGAGCTTTGCCCGGAGTGCATATACTTTTTAAAGTATTCAAGGTTTAGTATCAAATTCTGGTCATTTGGATAGCTTTCAAAAAATACTTTTGGAAANAATTCTCGCCATTGTTCAGAACCCTTTCTGAGGTAAATGAGCTCTCTGAATATGATCCGCCTCTCTCATTTGGAACAGTTCGTTTTGTCCTACTTAATTATTTTAGGTAGTGTATAAGCTCTTTTGTTTTATAGTCAGTAAGGATTTTATTCCATTTGATTAAATAAATAAAATAAAATAATAAAAAAATAAATAAACAAATAAATACCCGGCGCAATTATTAAATATAGTATTTTCACCTTTCCGAAAACTACCACTACGTGGTAAGCAGGGGTGATTTTACACCTATTTCAAACATCTTCGATAGAACGTTCAGTTAGATATAATGAGATAAACTTATATACATAGATATACATATGTATGTGGGCGGTATCACGACCGTTTTACAAAATTCCATAATAATGTTACTTCATTTCAAGGGATTGTTATTATTATCAATTTTGGGTAAAATTAGCGTCCTTAAATTTCCAGATATCGAAGTTTCAAGCAGTTCTAAAATTTGCCGTTATAGAAAAGAAGGCGTAATTCTATTCAAATTTCAATAATTCTCAACATCTTGTTTTAAGTGGCAAGCATAATAATCATACCGAGTTTGGTATGATTGTGCGATTTTGCCCATTTTCAATACCATCCGTCCTACGCTGAAAAGAAGTACACGTACCAAGTTTCGTTAAGATATCTAAATTTTTACTCGAGTTATCGTGTGCAGAGGTGGACGGACGGACAGACAGTCACCGCTTAATCGATTTTCTTTTTCATTCTCATCATTTATGTATACGTTTGTCTATATCTATCTCGAATCGTTTTGCCTGTTACAAACAACCGTTA
>NW_016201641.1:0-2444 GCF_001687245.7 Rhagoletis zephyria | reverse complement strand
TATTCAGGTGTGTATACACTCAATAGGTGCGAATACATACATAACAGTATAAATAAAGTGGAATATGCGAAAGCCGTTGTGTGAAAATATGCATTGCTTGACGTTTTATGTGCAATTTCGAACTCTTTAAGGATTTCCGTATGGTAAGATATGATTGCCGATAGGATATAAATCGGCTTTATTATTCGAAATGAAAAGCTCAACTTGCATCACCTGATGTGAAGACTGGCGAATTTGTAAGCTAATGTGCAGCGGAACAGTTCAACCATTTCGAGGAAGTTTCGATATCGTAACTATCGGCATTTGTCTCCGATGTCTTAAAACCAAACCGATAACATAGTAAATTGGTCTTCCCGCATTTGACGGCCGTGGGGTCATGTGAAGACTACGCTGCAACCTTCAGAATCAGCAAAAGAAATAAGAATGCCATACTTCCATTCGGCAGAACCCAGATTAGATGCCTGGTTTGAGCAACATCTAAAGAAAGCTTTATTTTTCTAATAGCAGTTGCCCAGAGGGGGCATTCAAGTGTCTAGTGAGGATATCTTAGCTGGCAGCCATGCGAAATGAAGAGTAGTAGTGACCTTTTCGGACTCCCATCAGGACTTGATTTTATCGCCTTTTGCATATTCGCCATGCGATCGCTGAGAAAACTTATTTTTTTTTATTTAACGTATTGTGTGAAAATTTGATGTCGATTGCAGTAAAACTGACAGTGAAGCTTTTAAGGGCGTTTTTCGCACTTAGCTTTTTCAGAGTTCGTGAATACCCGAGCTATAAAACTAGTAAACTAGTATAATTTAATGTCATATATAACACAAGGTTATGCTGGGAATTTTTTAATAACAAAACTTTACCTTTTTTTTTATAAAAAGAGAAATTACTTATGAGCGCTGCAAAAACCCGCAAAATGAACTCGAAAGAGCTGCTTTCAGAAACTTATGAACAAATGATCCAGAGGGGAGTTATAGGAGCGGATATCTTGGTTTTGGGTGCGAACCTCTCTCCGTTATTCCTTCTGGAATTTTCGAACAGGTCATGTACTAAGGCAGGACGCCAGCCAGGAGAAGATGTTCCAGGTTGCTTTGCTTCACAAATCTATCTAAAATTTGCTTTCAAAGCGACTGTTTTGCCTATGCCATCTCTTGGGCGTAGAAACGCGTATGCGAAGAGCCTAGTCTCCATACATATTTCTTTCCTTTCTTTAGCAAATTTTAGTACAGTTCTTTTGGTAATCTCCTCTTTTATTGTGTGAAGAGGCTCAAGTTCGAGAATCGAAACTGAGATCAAAGCTACCGCACCTTATGTGGTACAGCCATGTTAGGATTTTAGAGTTGCAGGCGCTGGGCTTGCCTGCCCAGCTTTGGAGGTGGTTGTGTCCTTATCTTTCTTTCATATAAGTTTGCTATCCAGGATTGGTTTCTGATACCACAACTTCATTCGGAGTTATGTTCCTCGTGCTCGGCATGGCCTCTCGCTTAGAAAAAGGAATAACGGCTGCCTTTTTGGTATTTATGATGAGCTTCAATTTCGTTAGCCATTCTTTTGGTAGTCGTAAACCTCTTTGTACTATATACCAGAACGTGATCTGAGACTTCTCTCTGGAAATACTAGCTATTTCACGCATCAACATACGTATCTACCCTATAGCCGAAATGCAAAATACACCATCGTTTTATGTAAGACGCTCCCAATTTCCGATGTGGTACATTAGTAGAAGGACCGGCAAATGGAAGTCTTCGGCCACATTTACGATGTCTAGTAGTAGTAGTATTAGCGTAAAATCATAAACATGAAACATCATATACCACAAATGAAATCCTATTGGTCTTGATCCCGATGAGCTTTTTACCTCGACTAGTTTTCTGTCTACTTCGCTTGCAGTAACTGCTATTGGCTATGATTTTGATGCAGTTATCTCGCAATTTATTACTGCTTACGTGCCTCCCTGTGGTAGATAATCTCATGAAGGCTGACACCTACTCTCCACCGCAGTTTCACAGAGTTCATAGGGTGTTACAAGCCGTACCCTCCCAACTTTTGTTAAAATGCGCGTGTATAAAGCAAACCGCTTGCTCCAATAGAAACTAATTTTTGAAGCCGAAATCTGCAGAGAGACAAGGGGTGAACGGCGAAGTTTTTTGTTTTTGTCCTGACCTAAAACGACAAACGGTTGTAGAGCTACATAAGATTAAGAAGAAGATTCAATAAGGATTTTTTTTTAAATCTGCATATTAGTAAAGAGTCGGAATTCGTTTAGTAAGCATATCGTTTCTACCAAACCGGCATTGGTGATTGTGATATGTTTTAAAAAATACTAATTTAGTTCGACTTGAGAATGACTTAAATCATATCTAAAAGCTTATTGGGTACATAAAGTATTTTTTCATGTACATATGTATGTATTTATGCCCAGTTTATTTTGACGCCAGACAGATGTTGCC
>NW_016201640.1:0-2444 GCF_001687245.7 Rhagoletis zephyria | reverse complement strand
CTATTCTATAGGGGAGCAACTATATTTAATTCGCTACCTTATGATATAAGAGAAGATTTAATTTNAGCCAACATAGCATAGATAGAATGCAGAAATTACAGAACAAAGCTATGAGATGTATTCTTAAGTATAATCGTTTAGCATGCGTTAGGGATATGCTTGATACTCTGAAATGGATGTCGGTCAACCAACGTGTGATTTATAATGTAATCTTATTCATTTTTAAAGTTAAAAATCGTATGCTTCCTAGATATCTTACGGCCGAAATTAACTATGTGGCCGATGTTCAACCGTATTTATTAAGAAGTAACGCCGATATAAAAAGAAGCGCAGCACAGAATAGTCTATTCTATAGGGGAGCAACTATATTTAATTCGCTACCTTATGATATAAGAGAAGATTTAATTTTCAACTCATTTAAAAGAAAGCTATCAAATTGAGTAAAAGAAAATTTTGTGTAACCATCCTTAAACACAGATGAACATGTATATTTCTATAGTACTAAGTACGAATTGTAAAAAATAGCTTAAAGCTAAATAAATATACTACTACTACTACTACTACAACCGCAATTGTCAATAAAGTACAGAGCCGCAACAAGGTCCTCAAATCGCTCGCCGGCAGCACTTCGGGCAAAGACAAAGAAACGTTGCCGGCAACATACAAGGCAATTGGCCGGCCGGTTCTAAACTATGCTGCGCCAGTTTGGACGCCGGGGACTAGTTGGACGCAGTGGACGAAGCTACAGACTTGTCGGAACGCCGCCCTCCGGACAGCGACTGGGTGCCTTCTGATGACGCCTGATCACCACCTGCACAGCGAGGCCCAAGTACTCCCCGTTAGGGAACACAACAAAATGCTCTGTAAGCAATTTCTGGTGGGGTGTCACAGAAGTGAACACCCTAACAAACCGTTGCTTCAGGAGGAGCCTCCGCCCAGGCACGTCAGGCACGTCGTGTACAAGGACGCAGTCCAACGGTACGTAGACCAACCATTGGACCCGACGACATACAGACGAGCCATCAACGACATTCATAGAGAGTCAGTTACTACCTACCTCGACTCTCAACCTATGAATGCCGTAATACGAGCCCAATCACCACCTGGAAAATTTTCCCCAACAAGAGTTTACGGGGTGTTAATAGCTCAGTTGTTATCGTCACTGACTTTTTCAAATCGGTTAAAAAACCATATTTTAAACTGAATTTATTAGTAAACTATTGCTCGGCAATTTGAAATCTTTGTTTTAAATTAAAGTTTAATCCGGCTGCAATTTAGTTTGGCATCCCCGGAGTTCCGCATTAAGGTAGCTATGCAACGGTAGGGGGAGTTCTCCTCATTGCAAATATATATACTTTTAGCCGCCGGAGGCTTATAGTTCTTAAGTTATTTGTTGTTAAAGTTTGTAAATTGAACTAACCTCTCGGCGCTAGTTCACACAATAAACACTATATTTAAAGAAAAAAATGCAAGCAATGTTGTAGCACATATTTGTGCTAACCAATTTATTATTTTTGTACGTGTTTTTGCATTCAATCACCGCGCACTTCATTTTCATATTTCATATTTCATCTTTATTCAGTCTATGATTTACAATNATTTCATATTTCATCTTTATTCAGTCTATGATTTACAATCTTACAGACTAGAAGTAGGCTTAAAAGTATTAACGGTGACTAGTATATGTACAATTACCAAAATAGGTTTCAAGAGATGATTTAAAAAGACTTCTTCGAAGCGAAAAGTCGATATCTAAGCTCTTTGAGATATTGTTAAATTCCACAAGGCCTCGAAAAATAGGCGCAAAGGTTTAGTAGTTGCGTAAAAGGGGATGTGAGAGCGAAGAGTTCTGAGAGGCACATTAAAGGTAACCTGCTCAAGAAGAGATGGGCAGTCAATGGAGCCAGAGATATGATCGAAGACGAATAAGAGTAATTGGGTACGCCTTCTATTTTCCAATGATAGCAAATTTATTAGTTTACACCGGGAGTAATATGAGGGAATCGGATCTGAGAAGTTAAGAGAAGCGAGGGCAAATCGAATAAACACCTTTTGAACTCGCTCAATCCTAGAGGCGTGACAATTATAAATAGGGCTCCATATAATAGAGGCATACTCAAGTTTAGATCGTACTAAGGAATTAAATAATGCTTTCCGAGTGTAAGGGTCTCCAAAATCCTTGGCATATCTACGAATAAATGCTAAATTACTATAAACTTTTGGGAGTAATTGACAAACATGATTTATAAATGAAAAATTCGAGTCAAACACAACACCAAGATCAACAAATTCACTAACAGAAGTAAGCTGATGGTTTACGAGGTAGTAATTTGAAGTAAGGGTATTTGAGATTTAGATAAGGTCATCTTAAAGCACTTTTTTACATTCAAAGACAGTTTATTATATTGACACCAATTTAAAAGACGATCTAAATCTTCCTGAAG
>NW_016201639.1:0-2444 GCF_001687245.7 Rhagoletis zephyria | reverse complement strand
CAGTCGCTAACATTGAAAAAGGATAGAACATGAACTAGTTCGGCTGAAATGCAAACCGGTAGAATTCTAGTTCACATCTAGTAGCTTTCCCTGCAGGGTAGATACGACAAGTATTTGACTGTTTGGTTTGAAGGCTGCGCAGCTACGTTCAAAATGTCAGACAGACAAAGGACGAGGATGATAGTTGGTATTTAGTTAGGAACTTTGTCGCCTAATGGAGGGGGAAGCAATTGAATGGAAAATGATTGTGCGTTTTAATTAAAAATTTTATTACATGTTTAGTTTCGTGGTTTTATGTGATGAGTTTGCGATGTGTGTGTTTGTGTGGGACAATTAACGTGGATGGATTGTACTAAAGGATAGGACAGTAGTTTGTGATTCAGTTTGACACCCACATTGCAATATTTTCTTTATCTTATCAATTTATTTAAACAGTAACTTTCAAACAGGTGGCAACTCTCAAATTTTTTTCTTTCTATATTTTAAGATAGGCCTCTAGAAATACATCGGCATTCGTTTTCGAGTAATGCGCGTACAAACATACAGACAGACAAAAATTCAAAAAATGGTTGATTTGGCTTCTATTGCTCTAATAAAGACCCTCCCATATTAATTTTTCTTTGATATCTACAATGTACAGATTGCGGCCTGTTACAATTTTATTATACGTATAAATATCTGTGCCACAGTCCAATGAAGTTCGCTTACGGAGCTAATATCTTTAATCACTCACTCTCATTAATCCATCTGCTTAATTTTCTAAATTTTTATATACCCTAGCTTCATTTTCGCTTAAATTTATTCCCTTCATAAACGATTTAAATATTGATGTATCAGAGCTCTTTTCTGCGGAACGCAGCGCCATCTATCAGGCGAAATTAGACTCTAAACAGAAATTTTGCAAATTGCCGCAGAGAATAAAGACGCCACTTAAAGGGCCATACTGCGGTCGTGATATACATACGAGAATGTTATGCACAGTTTAAAAATGAAATAGAGACATATCATAAGATATAAGAGAGAATCCGAAATATGTGAATGCCAAGAGCTTGTGATGCTGGCCGACAGGAAACAACGTTCAAAAACTTACCAGAAGGGTCGGCAACTTACAGAAATCTTTCGAGGCCACGGTAAGCTCTTGTATATGTGTATAAGAACCATGCCGTTGGCTGATGTATAGAGCACTCTTAAGGTGTAAAGGGAACACTCTGTACAATACCGGCAGTAGCAAAAATAAAAAAAGAACCCGAGCCCACAATCGATGATGACGGAGTCTTACCATATGCGATAAATATCTGCAATTATCCAATTATCGGATTATTACACTAGGCTGAAAAGCTGCTGAATGAGTGACAGCTTTTTATAAAATATTTAAATAAAATAGAAAGTAGATATTTTTTGGAAATCAAAATTCTATATAAAAAATTTACAATTTTATATAAAATCAATTTTAATTTACTTATGTAAGTATATACTTTCAGTTGCCAAGATATTATGTGAGTTAGGAAAATTTCGAAACCATTGCCCTTTAACGATTAAAAAGTCACAACTTTACCCACCATTTGTCATTTGCGTAATTTCTCAGAAGTTCAGTTCAAAATTGCACACAAAAATAAACTTGGATAGTTCGTGCAAATTAAAATGAATCTGCTCGTTGAAATAAAAACAAATTCCCGCTTCAACATTTGTCCACTCTAAAATCCAAGCCGTTTTATACTTTTTAACATTCATCCTGTTTTACCATCCCAAACCAAAAACAATGTGGGAATAATAATTGAAAATCTGCATCCGTTCCCAGTCACCTCACACACACACACAGCCACACTTGCGCTTATGCCTTTGCTGTTTTTTGTACATACTAACGCTTACACGGCTATTCACTGCTCTTTGATGACCATTATTTTTTATGCAGTTTTCGGTTAGAAATCACTTAATACCAGTTAACACAACGCCCGCTCACCCCAACTCTTCCGGGTGATATGTAAAAACAAACACTGCATACAAATACAGATGATGTGTGGTGGCTGTGCTGTTTTGCATGTGGGAAAACGCACAAGAGAATTCACTTAAAAGCGCTGCAGCAAATTGCACACAACAACTGCACTCTCACCAGCCGCTGTGTTTATTTCAACGGAGTGGGGAAGTTGGAACGCTTGGATAGCCAACTGGCCAGTGGCCACTCACATGAGTGGCGCTGTTGAATCGTCTAAAAACCCAAATTATTGCAAGCGATAAAAGTGTGCAGTAGAATAGCATCAAGGGCAATTTTACTCATCTAATGTCCCCGGTTCAGCGTGTGAGCGCTCAGCAGAGTACGAGCGCCATGAGAATGTATGTATGAAAAAGCGGTGAATTTGCCAAAAAATTACTTTTATTCGCACACCACTCGTACCGTCCATCCTCTACCGTTGGTTACGCTAAATTCATACACATACATATATTTC
>NW_016201638.1:0-2444 GCF_001687245.7 Rhagoletis zephyria | reverse complement strand
TGCTTCGGTCGAAGCTGCGGATTTTAATGAATTGCATATAGTGCTATTGAAAAAAAATTCAATATAAACTTTTTAGCTCTTACGAACAAGCATATGTACGGAATAACTGTGACTATGACGCAATAACTGCCTAAGTCGAAAAATCTGGAAATCGAGAAAAAATGCTTTAAACATTTGGATTGTATGTTTGCCTTATGGGGAAACCAAAATATTTTCGCCTATAACTTTTTAAGTAGCCTAGCTGGCGAGATGGAGATTTCACATACGCATGGAATAGTGGTTGAAGAATACGATGGCATATACAACTACATTCTTTCTTAAGTCGACTTAGGCGGTTACTGCTTGTGACCACAGTTATATANTTGGATTGTATGTTTGCCTTATGGGGAAACCAAAATATTTTCGCCTATAACTTTTTAAGTAGCCTAGCTGGCGAGATGGAGATTTCACATACGCATGGAATAGTGGTTGAAGAATACGATGGCATATACAACTACATTCTTTCTTAAGTCGACTTAGGCGGTTACTGCTTGTGACCACAGTTATATACTTACATACATACATATATCTTCGATATCTTGCTCTACGGGCAATATAAGGGCTACGCTACGCTCGCTACGAGGGTTTGAAAAAATTATTTTTTAAAACGCAAAAATTTTAAAATATTTTTGTTTTGATTAAAGAGTTTATGAATTTATGTGAATAAATTTCAATAGTACACATCAAATGTCCACTTTGTTAAACTTTTGGGATTTTTAAGAAATTTTTTTTCAAAACCCTAGTAGCGACTACTAAAATTTTTTTTAATTTTCAAATGTTTGTGAAAGTCTTTGCTTTGCTCTTACAACAAAATAAAAGGGTGCCCTTGCAAAGTTTAGATGTTAATATCTTTAATGTACACTACATTAGGGCGGGTAACTTTTTTTTTATACGGGCATAGCGTAGAATGATCCTACGTGTAATTCTTAGCAAATTTTCCGAAGAAACTATGGTTCTAAAGTCAATAGGTTTCGAAGAAAATATGAAAGTTTTCACTTTTGCGCCCTCTGGTGGATGTTTTAAGTAAAAGGTAAGTGCAGAAATGCATCGATTCCTCATAAAAAAAATCCTTATAGCATGTTTTTATAAAAAATTTAAACATTTATTTACGACACTACAGCAAAATGCTAAGAAACCTATTTTCGCAATTTGGCAAACTCCAAATTGATTTTTGACCCATGATTTCATCGATAAATTTGCTTAGAATTACACGTAGAATCATTCTGTGCTATGCCCGCATAGTCGAAAAAATCTCTCATACAAACTGACCCGCCCTACCCTACATATACATATTTGTATACATTAGATCGCACCACCTTACATGCAAACAAAAAATTAGAGAATTTTTGCAAGACAATATTGGAAAAACATTTTCTTAGACGATCCCAGGGCCGCTTTTTTTATATTATTCGGTGACACCTACATTCGGCAATAAACCCATTCTTTTCTTAAACATAATTTTTGCTGAGCTTTAATTTATAGATGTTAAGATAAGTAACAAAACGAGGCACTTGAGGTCAATGAATTATGGTACAAAAAAATGTCCTACTCGTACTTTAAGAACCGACAGTAAATGCTTAAGGTATTACACCAAAATTTAAAAGCGCGATCTCTACATTCGGTCAATAAAAAAATTGTTTGAAATTTCCCTACAAAAATACTTTAGACTCAGGGATGTACCCCGAAATTTTTTATGTATGGCCAAAATATGCATTACCCAGCAGAAAATCTGTAATTGCTTTTGAGTCATTTCGGGACAAGTACGGGATCATTTCGAGACTATTTCAAGACCATTTCAGGACAGTTTCAGGACTTGCTTAAGACTATTTATGACAATTTCAAAACAAGTAGGAATCGTTTCGGGACTATTTATGGACCATTTCGGGACAGTTTCAGGATTTTCCCAATGCTATTTCAGGACCATTTCGTGGGTAGTTTACGACTATTTAAGACTAGTTCGAGATCATTTCGGACCAAGTCTCCGGAATTTTCAGAACAACTCCAGAACAATTTTGGTACTAGTTTCGGATCATTTTGGTACTTCGAAATTAGTCACTGAATGATGCTGAAATATTCCTGAAATATTCGTGAACTATTCCCGAAGTGGTTATGAAAAAGTCGCGTACTGCTACCGACGAACTGACTAACCTAACGACTTTATGTGTATACCTGAATCCCTTTATGATTTTCGAAGCCATCTACGGATGTTGGCACATTAAATTTCATGAGTACCTGATATCGACACCTTTTCTTCTGCAACGCCCTAATGTAAATTCATGTATAAAACCAATTTTTTAGCGCATATGCAATTTTGATGCATTTCTATTGTTTTTTTTTTCTTAAATGGTTATTGATTTGAGTATGCATAAACGTTTATACTTGCACAGCTAATCGTAAATCCAACC
>NW_016201637.1:0-2445 GCF_001687245.7 Rhagoletis zephyria | reverse complement strand
AGGCTTGCCAAATTTTCGTCTTCGTATTTCTCAAAAATAAGTAAACGCATACATATTTTTTTACAAGCATTTTTTTGATGTGATAGTTTAGGCGGCAAACTGTCAAACAACTGAAATAGAAACACACACGTGTTGAGTAATCATTGATGATTTCTTACGATAAGTTAAATTAAGTTAAGCCTAGACTAATTGATGTTTTATGCTGTATTTCTCCAACTCAACTTAATTTAGTTTAGCCATCTTTTGGACTTATTCATATTCACCATCTAGGCTAAGCCAAAAATTAGCCTAAGTTTTAATCAGCTTATTCTTGACTAAGTCCAAAAATTGGCTAAAGTAAGTTAAGTTGAGTTGGAGAAACCAGTCCTTAGTGTCTTTCAGACTTAAGCTTTAGTGGTGCCTTTAAATGACCTTCGAACTAATTTGCAAGACAAGCAGGCGTTTATCTTTAATGACAGCCAAGCAGCAATTAAAGCTTTGAGTTCCGTCACAATTAAATGAAAAATTTTAACTGCCGCCTATATCTTCAAAAGATGGCTAAGGAGAACAATCTAAATCTCATTTGGTTTCCGGGTCGAAGATATGAAGAGGGTTACTGTAGGGCTAAGGCGAGGGGTGTACCACCAAGCAGATTCTTCTGGGCAAGGAACGCATTCGTATGCCCTTCCTCACTTGAAAGCTCCTTTTAAGAGAATTTATCTAACCTGTCTATGACAACCTGTCGAATATCTAGGCAAACTTGGTCTAGGTGCGAACGAAAAAGGTATCGAAGCTTATATTCTCTAAAGAGGGAGGATATATATCACACAATTGGTGTTCTAAAAGGCCACTGGCTTATAAGAAAATACGCAGAACGAGTCGGAGTGCCTTAACATAAATGCTGTCGAGCTTGCAAAAACTATGAGGAGGAAAACAAATTTCTCTATCTTCATCTTATCTGTGACTGTTCGGCATTACCGTTGCTTACTGGAGTCTCCTTTCTTTAGTGACCTTGAGAAATTAGAAGATATACACCCCAGATGCCTGCCGAGTTTCTGGGTGAGCGAAAAAACTCTTAAGTCATGGTATCGCCACGGGCCTTCAACTTTTGTCCTAAGTGTGGCTGCATTCCAAAATGTCAAAATACAAAGCATCAATCTCTTTTGTTTGCCACCGAACTAGAACTAATCGGCATTACAATCTGCTGAGGTTTAGAAATAAAAGATGCTTTGTATTTTGACGTTTTGAAATGCACCTTGTATCACTGCGTAGCAGTGGCAGCAATACCGACCCACCAAAACAATATATACACTGAGCCAAAAGCACAATGGTTTATTCAACCATGTTAANGGTCAATAAGCCGATTGTAAGAAATGTGATTCAAGTTGAACATTTAAAGACAAATTTATAAAGCGCCTGTTGCTGAGTGTGTAAAGATGCTTGCTGCTATTTGCTATTCGCGTCAGAGGTAACATATTAAAATGATAATAAAAAGTTTTGTTTTATATCTCCGAACTATGAAAGAGCATCTGTGAAGTGAAGAAAATAAACTTATTCGGGCGAAAAATCGCCAACCAAAAGTTTGGTTGATGTAAACAAAATTGTGGTTAATATTATACAATCATTGTTGAAAATTTCAACCAAGGCATTGTTAATATTAACCAAGAATCACGTTGATCCCTTTTCAAGTTTGAATTTGGTTATATTAACCAATGTTTGGTTGATTTTTCTCTCAGTGTAGGCTTTAGCTAATTGCACTGTTGAAAAGAAGTTTTTTTGAAAGTCTGGGTTTTATATAGAAAAGTAAGTTCTCAGTTTTCCTATTTTGGCGATTTTAAGCATTTGAAAAAAATAAACTTAATTTAAATTCAAATATTTTTTCCACCAGCGCCGCCTTTTTCAACTAACACACACGACGAACATGTGTGCACAGACGGCGAGCGGTGATTTTGCGCTCAAAGCGTAAACATGGAATTGATCACGTTCTTTATACACTTTCCACATTCTATCCTACGCCTTAGTTTTTTCCAATTTCTTTCAATAAATTTCACCTTTTAATTATCATAATCCTGGCTTGTTTTTCAATCATTCAATTAAACGCACTGTAAATTTTTTGGATATAATCATTTTTTCCCGCCGATGTGCACACTTCAAGCATCAACACAAAATTAGGATGTTGTTTTGGTTTCCAATGCAATGTTCGCAACCGACGAACATGCTGACTGAAAACCAATTTTTATTTTTTTTTTGCGAACATGCCTGTGAACCTCAGACGGCGAACATGCACAGCAAGCACGAGCAGGCTCGCTCACATGTTCGTCGTGTGTGGCCACAGTTATATCTATGATCCACAGCCAAGTTCTGGTCTGGTTCGCATGGCACAAGCTATTGTTGCCTGTATAGTTTTACGAAATCAAACTTTCCAAGTATTTAATATAAATATATAAAAATATATACATATGTACA
>NW_016201636.1:0-2445 GCF_001687245.7 Rhagoletis zephyria | reverse complement strand
AAATGGCACTTAATTTTGCAATTTGGCACAAAGTGCCAAAATTGAAATTAAAAAATATTTTAATATATCAATACATTTTTGTGAAATCCTTGGCGTGTACTTCCTTTTCTCAACTAAAATTTTCTAATTTCTATTGTAGTGTATACAACTGGTTTATCATACTTTGGCATTGGACTTTTTATTTAGGAATGTTTTTCTAATTTAAAATGCTAAATAGGCACTTTTATTTTTCTATTTGGCACATTTTGTCACTTTTTTATCCTTAATATGGCACTTCATAGCTAAGTATAGTTGGCAGCCCTGGATACAGACAACTTAGCGAATAATCAACGAGACAGACAGAGAAGCCAAGCCCCTCATTTGCGCTGATAGAATATGATGGGCAATAAACCTTGGTCATCTGGATAAATATTCAAGAGTATGGTAATCAATGTTCAAGCCAACCGCAATAACAGATGCATATGCATATGAACAGGAGTACAAAAAATATTTACAAGTGCAATCAATACAACAAACCTCTTTTGACGCACACATATAGTGGTTCGAACAAATGACCAAGTGTTGATTTTTTTAACTATTCGAACCAAATTTTCTTTTTATATTTATATAAAAATACCGTCCAAGTTTTAACTTTATACAAAATGTACGAAAATTCAACGAATTTTCATAAAAACTTCAACTTTTTTTTCTGAATCTTAAGAACATTTTTTGGCATACAAATTTAGTCTTATGAAGTGCAAGTTTCAAACGGCTAAAACACCCTGTTGATATTCGAGAATTATTTTTTTTTGTCTGTTTTTTCACTATTATTCCATATACTGTTAGCAACAAAATTCTAATACATCAACGCCAGTTTTTGTAAATTGCACGTGATACTTATATAAAAAAACGCGGAAGCAGTCTACAAAAATCTCAAAAGTCAACGCGAAAGCCGGTTAAAACTTGCACTTCGTTAGACTAAAATTGTACGGACTATAAAACTGCATACCGAAAAATATTCTAAAGATTCAGATTAAAAAGTAGAAATTTTGATGAAAATTCGTTGAATTTTTCTAACTTCTTTTATAAAGTTTGAAACTGTGATTTATATGGTTTTGGTTAAAACTTGAACGGTGTTTTTATACAAAAAAAAACCTCGAAAAACATTGCGAATATTTCAAAACCAGCAACACGTGGTGATTTGTTTGAGTCACTGTATGTATTTAAGTGATGAGTACCTATAACAATAGTTCGTTTCTCAAGTTTTCTGTATACAACCTGTAAAACTGTCAAAAAGCAAAATTTCTCTCAGAGAAAGAGAGAAAAACCTAAAAATTCGGGATCGCTTTTCGTGTAAAAACTGGTAAGCTGTTTTTTATTATTTGGCGATTTGCTAAATTATACGCAAATGCACAGGAAATTTAACAAAACAACAATACATTTAATATTGTGAAAATGCAGATGTACTTTCGTTCTTACAACATTGAAAAGCTGAAGGTTTGACACTTTATCAGATTTAAGCAGCAAAACTTCGGGTAAAATCTTGCAACTTCCGAGAAAGAGAGGACCTATTCTCTCCTTCCATTTTTCCCCTACTTTGTCAAAGAACTGAGTAGCGGAACGCTCTCTGAGCGATTCTCAAAAAAAAAAAATACATTATTGTAATGGACAAGTTTCCAGTCGCTAAAAATTACGGCTGATTTTTGAAAACCTTTTTTTATCGAGGGTATTGCGCATTTTCTTCCATGTAACACATGAACAAAACTGGAATTTTCGGCGACTTTAAACGTGCACTTTATTATATTAAAATTTAATGGGCTACAACATCGAATTAAAAAATTGAAAAGTTTGATGAAAAAATGATGGTTTTGCTTGGAATTCCCCGAGTCCTGTATGAAATAAAAAAATAGATTTTTGTTCTTAAAAGACTACAAAAAAAGATTAAATTAAATTTCATATAAAAAACCAATTAGCAATTTGGGTAAGGTTTTCGATAATAAGCTACGAAAAAAATAATTTAAAAATGCCATGGTATGTAGTACGTTCACCTTTTTTCAAAAAATATTCGCTATTTGCCTCCTGCACCATGTATCTATGCAAATTAAGCAAATGAGTTTTTATCCAAATGTTCTTGATTTATTTTTTTTTACTTTGAAGTTCGACCCATAGTGACATTCTATTTCGGAACTCTGACAGAAAAATTTACTATCATAAATTTTTCTTTGAGTTCACTTACTTGTTAACCTATTTGAGTGAGAGCATACCAAATTTTTTTGATGATTAAAAAAAATACATATATTCAACAATTTTATTGCGCTTGAGGCCCTTTTTTATGAAGTTCGCCACGTAGACTGTTGTTGCTTTTTCCACTATGCACTATGGTTCGACCATTTGAAACCAAACCGCGAGGAACCGATTAATGGTGATTTCGTTTGTACCAAAAAATTTCGCCTTTTGATTGCCCCT
>NW_016201635.1:246-2445 GCF_001687245.7 Rhagoletis zephyria | reverse complement strand
GTATGTAACTCCTCTATCGATGTATGCAGATGTATTCAAAATCAGTAATCTGTCAAACTAAAATTTGCAGATGTTCATGAAAGGTATGAAGCCTTCGGCATAGCCGAAGACAGCGCTGCTCTTACTTGTTTTTTTTTTCAATTTTGAAATTTTTGTGGATATCGTGTTTTACAAAAGACCTATTTATTTTGTACGTAGAACAAAATAAAGCGAAGCCCAATACAAAACTTAGATTGTGATATTTTAAGCAACACCCTAGTAAGCATACGGTTATGGTTTTTTTTTTGTAACGCGATAAAACGTTTACACGAGATATTATGTCTTTCTAATTTCCCATTGAACACTCGAATTGAAAAATACAATGGCTTTTATGATTGCATAGCATAAATTTTTGAATAGATACACACAAACCAATTTCCTGAACTTTTTTTCCAATTGAACACTTTCCATCTTCTTCCTGTGTATCGTCTTATTTGGCTAGAGCAAAATGCGGCGTATCCCCATTCGTGACACAAAAACAAATGCCATAAAAGCAAAATTGAAGGGCGCGTATCGACGCATTTTGAGTACGCAATAAATAAATAAATTCGATTGAATTATGCGTTTATTTCGTTTGTCTCTTCACACAGCAATCTTTCCAACTACCGCCATTTTCATTCGTAAGTCACTTTTTTGCGCATTCAAGCAGTTGTTGTAAAAAAAAATGTGAATGTGTCAGAGTGTATACTTCGGTTGGTTTATTGGGTGTGAACTGGCATAGATGTGTGTGTGTGTGTGTGTTCAATCGTGTGTGAGCGAGCACTCTGTCGTGGTTGCTTTCTATTTTATGCCATTTTACATTATTAGAATTATTATTGTGCACAATAAAATGATTTATTTTGACATATTTGCCATATTATGTTGCGTGTGAGACATGGCATTAGACGCGGCCTAACGCCCGGAGTGCTCAGAATTGTTCGGTCCCCTTTTAGCCTTTTGTTTTCCTTCAATTTCAGAGACAAATTTTGTTTTACTTTTTTTTGCGAGGATATTCGTATTGTTGGCTTGTTTACATACATAAAAAAATATAAATGGTAATAATAAATAAAATTTGGGGATGCGTGTTAAGAAAAATAATTCCTTATTTGAATGAACAAAAAAATTTGCAGCCGCCTTACTTCTGCATCCTTCTCCAAATCTCTAGATATTACTTTTTTTGGTAATAAAAACGTATGTATGTATATGTAATATTTATATTAATCGAAAACATAATAGAAATAAATGTATTTTCATAAGCGTGAATAGCCTCAAGATATTAGCTTCATCTCAATTCCGTTGTTGTGGGACAACAGAAATATATTTTGACTCCTACGCTAGTAGTAATTGTTATTTATGCAAACTCCTGCTAGCTTAGGGAAATTTTTCAACTCACATCCGAGCCGTTACCATCACTTAGTGTTCATAAAACATTGGCTTTAGAATCACCAAAAAAACCCAAGTACAACAATATTTCTCTTTATATTTATACTAATCCGTGGTTTACAGCATTTGCTTCCAGAGCACTAATGTCAAAGTTTCATTTGTAAGTACTACATATGTATATGCATGTGTATCCGTGTGAGTAAGTTTGTTTTAAAGAAAATAGTTATCATAAAATTATACAATGCAAGTCATTTGTATTGCATACTCTAGCGCCCTTTTTTGCCTATCCGTGCGACTTATGCACACAAATGCATAATAAACAAGTAAGAAAGTCTAAGTTCGGGCGGAGCCGAACATTAAATACCCGGCGCAAGTATTAAATATACGTTTTCCACCTTTCCGAAAGCTACCGCTACATGATAGGACGGGGTGTATAAATTTTAAGTAACTTAGCGTCCTTAAATTTCGAAATATTGAAATTTCGGACATTTCTGAAATTTACCGTTATATGAAAAGCGGCCGTAATTTTAGTCCGATTTCAATAATTTTCAACGTTTTGCTTCTATGTGGCAAGCACAATAACCGTGCCGAGTTTGGTACAAATTGGTAGAACGGTTACCGAGATACATATATGTGATCATAAGTGGGCGGCGCCACGCCCGCCCTGGTATTTCCTGGTAAATAATTGTTCCAAACATCAATTTTGTACAAATTTGCTTTAATATTTACTGATTTATCGAAGATTTCGTATTTTTCTAAATTACCGTTATATGGGATGTGGGCGTGGTTATTGTCCGA
>NW_016201635.1:0-148 GCF_001687245.7 Rhagoletis zephyria | reverse complement strand
GTTACTAAAATATCGCAGTTTTCGCATTTCTGAAATTTACCGTTATATGGGAGGTAGGCGTGGTTATTGTCAGATTTCGCCCATTTTCAATACCATTCTTCCTACGCCCAGAAAAAGTCCACGTACCAAGTTTCGTTACGATATCTCA
>NW_016201633.1:0-2445 GCF_001687245.7 Rhagoletis zephyria | reverse complement strand
CATCCCCATCAGTGCTCCCCATAAGGCAAAATTTAACCACATCAGCTTATTTTATGTGCACGCCCCAACGGAAGAGGCTAAGGAGCTTTCTATGAGCGCCTGGAAGAATCGTATGAGCGCTGCCCCCGCCACGATATTAAATAGTGCTTGGCGACTTTAACATCAGGGTGGACATTTTTGGTCCAACAGTCGGAAAATTCAGCCTTCATGGCAACACCTCCGGCAACGGCGAGAGGCTGATCGAATATAGAATATTGTTAAGGATAATTTGCTGAATTTTATGAGATTTTACGTTAGTGTATAATTAGTAAAATTGTAAAAGGTGCCGAGAAAAAAATGTTACTCTCCTCAAGCACTCTTAAGTAAAGGCTAAAAATTTATTTATCTTTGTGATACGGCCTAATGTACATACATACATATAAATACATGTATACTGGCTTTTCGATTTGTGGGTATGAACAAATGCGTCAATGATTATATCCAGAATAGCCAGAACATACATTAATACATATTTGGCATTGAGCTTAGAAAAGGCATAAACGAAAAAAACTTGTATAAAAAATAACATGAAAATGACAAATCGTACAACAATTGCACTAAAGACCGGATCATCGAATTACATTTAAATGTAAAAAAAAAATTATTTTCGTTGATTTGTATAAAATATAAAAAATCGGACAACTTCCGTAGCGGTCTCACGATCGAAACCAATAAAAGTAATTTGAAATTTCTTTTGGAAAATGTATAAACTTTTTTGTCGTCAGTGAGACAAACNAAGTTGCAGGAAAAATGTTCCCGTACTCCAAAATCCTTTAAATGAGAGCGACTTTTGGAGAGTTGTGTAGAGAATGAAGTTGCAAGATTTTACCCGAACTTTTTCTTCTGGTAAAATCATGAAAAGTGTCAAGCAATCGCTGGTTGACGTTTTTACAGGAAAAATGGTTTTTTTGTTCTTTTACTTTTTGTTGTTACTCACTTTTTACTCTCACTTCAGAGAGTAATTTTGCTGTTTGACAGTTTTACAGGATTTTTCACGATAAGTATTGGATCAGCGCTAATGTAAATCAAAAATTAAAGCATAACGGCAGGATAAAGACTCACATATTTATTTGGTTATTCTTATACATTATATACCGCATGACGACAGAATTGAGATTATTATTCAAATTATTTGTCTGCTATCCCTATTGTGAAATTTTATAAGATGTGTGGCTTTCGATTGAACCTGTTTTCTTAAGGATACTACTTCAAAAGATATAATATTTTTAAGACACACCTTCGCAGTGAGGCAATATAACAGTAAAAAAGCGCTCTAGGTCATTTCAGTTGGACCCCAAGTTTTAAGTAGCTTTCGTAATAAAATGGACCGCAAAATGAAACCTCAAAGACTTTAAAGTCGGTAGCAAAACCCCATATATACACAGACAAAGTTTTTCAATAAAAAAAATATGAGTGTATTTGTAGCCCGGTCAAGATAGCTAAAAAATAGATGATTCGCATAGAATATTGAATACACCATTATAAATTAAACGTGAAAACATCCATCGGTCCCACATCTGCAAAAAATTTATTAAAGGTCAAAGGTCGCATACATATATGTATGTATGAGCCTTTTGAATTTTCAGCCATAAAGGTAAGTTTTCAGATAGAGAATATACATTTTAGTAAAAGTTTGAACTACATATGTACATACAAATAAATTTACATATTAATGAATTCATAAATTTGTATGAAAATTTTTTGTACGTACATATTTTATTTAAGTGCTCATAACGTCTAAGAAGCCGGAAATTAACAAGTTCTTTAATTTTTAATGATATTTGCACCAAAAAATTTTATTTATTTTAAGTCAATGAATACCTCTTAAACTACTCATCCGATTGGAAAAGTTGGTTAACATGATAGCAAATTGAATTGGCTTTATTATTGTGAAAGAGATCTGAAATTAAGAGAGTGCACCTTTTTAGATATTAGCGGAAACGACGTCAGCAAAACAACTTCAAAAAGCAACGCGAATCCTTAGCCGCTCGAAACTTGCACAATAACATGGTAAAATTTAATGTGTTAAAAACTGCATACCCGACTTTTTTCTTTTCTGATTAAGAAGTTTTAAATTTAGAGTGACATGGTTTTCGTTGTGATATAAAATACATTTTTGTAAAAAAAGATATAAGTAAAGAACATAAATGGTCAAAACTTGTAAAGAAGAAATATCCTCAATTATGAGGCCACCACTGTATATAAGTAAAATAAATGCAAAACAGTGATGTGATGTAAAAATTCTCAAAAATTTGCAAATGATTATGTTGTTTTATATACATATGTACACACTTGCATGCATTGCAAATAATATTTTTAACTAAATATAAACATAGCCACGAAGATTCCTTAATAGATATGTATTTATTAGAGTCCAGCGCAATTGTATTTGCCGCATTTCATTCA
>NW_016201632.1:0-2445 GCF_001687245.7 Rhagoletis zephyria | reverse complement strand
ATTTTGCCCGGTGGGGGTTAATTCAGTGGGGGCTAATTCATACACCCTGTTTTTAGCTCACAAGAGGCAAAAAAAAATGAAAGTTGAAACCATTATGTTTGAAATACAGTGAAAATACATATACATACACATGTCNATTCAGTGGGGGCTAATTCATACACCCTGTTTTTAGCTCACAAGAGGCAAAAAAAAATGAAAGTTGAAACCATTATGTTTGAAATACAGTGAAAATACATATACATACACATGTCTATATATATGTACTAGTGTTGGGCAGAATCGATACTTAAAGTAGTAAGTACTCGATTCTGAAAAGAATCGACAGTACTCGATTCTAAAAAGGATCGATTATGAGTACTAAGCTGTACTCAGCACTCAGTATCGATACTTGTACTCAGAATCGATACTTGTGCTCACAATCGATACCACTACTTAAAATCGATACTTGTAGTCAAAATCGATACTTGTACTCAGAATCGATACTTGTGCTCACAATCGATACCACTACTTAAAATCGATACTTGTAGTCAAAATCGATACTTGTACTCAGAATCGATACTTGTGCTCACAATCGATACCACTACTTAAAATCGATACTTGTAGTCAAAATCGATACTTGTACTCAGAATCGATACTTGTGCTCAGAATGGATACAAATACTTAGAATCGATACCTGTACTCAGAATCGATACTTGTACTCAGAATCGATATTTGTACTCAGTAGCGAATCGCTACTAGCGATACTTGTAATCAGTATTGATTCTTGCACTAAACATCGGTACTAGCACGTAGTATTTTTACGTGTTTTGTCAACGAGCTCAGAATCCGAAACGGAATCTAGTTATAATTGTCTTGCAAGTGATGAAGTCAGTTCAGTGCGTTCTACGCGAGATCATATAATTTTATTTAAAGCATGTAATTGCGGGTATTAACGTGTACATATACTTATGTATGTACATAGGAGTCATGGCAAAAATATATGGAGGTATATCTGGCTATACGTTCAACAATTTTATAAAATCTTAAAGCTTATAAAAATAGGTGACTAGTAGTTACTAACTCCAACCCTTTACATATGTATGTGCATAAGTACGAGTATTAGCAAGAAATTAACAAAAGAAAACACAGCACTCCTGTCTTGCTTATAAGTTTACACAAATATTACATTAGTGTTTATAACGAATTGCAGATATTAAGAAAAATTATCATATTGATGTTTTTAGGCGACAAGCGGTTTCGTCTTTGGTTCGCAATCTGCCCTGTTTTTGAAAAAATTCTTTCAGATGGCACCGAAGTTGAAGGAACGCAATGATATTGCTCTGCTAATTCATTTAAGATAGGAAAAGAACTTTTATGCGTTTGCCAAAAATCTATTGGATCGTCCGTTCTTTTCACGTAGGGTAAGTCCAAATATTGCCGCACTGATAGCTCACTAGAAGTTTTTGGATTAGTGATTGTAAAAGATCTAGAAACCTGTGTGTCAAAATGTGACCATATATTACACACTATGTTTGCATCTTCGTCGATTGTGTTCTCTATTTCCGATGTTGACGAAACCACACTTTGCCTTGTAATGAGAATGGCTTCAACTTCAGCAGATAAATTATTTTGTACGGCACGTGCTTCAGATGAGCTATTAAAACCGACTGCTTTAAAACGCGGATCAAGATAGCAAGCTTTCGACACAATATTGTTTAAATACAAATTTCCAAGACGTCGTTCGGTTGCTTCAGTAAGTGCCTCTTTGATAGATTTTGGGCATATTGTTTCCGGACTTATGTTTTTCAGGGCATGTTTTAAACCATTTATTAAGGGAATAACTTGGGATACCGTTGGATATTTTTCACGTGCAGACGTGAAACATTAGTTGATAGTATAAAAAACATTGGGCGTACTTTTTCATACCCGATAGAGATACTGTTAATGACTCAAACAACTTAAGAAGGGGCACCGCATCTTTCAAAATCTTCCATTCAGCTCCGTCCAGAAATTCTGGTGCAGAAGACAAGCTTGAAATCGCGATTGATAAAGCGTCCTGAATTTGAACTAATCTCTCGATCATAATCAAAGAGCTGTTCCACCTTGTGGGGACATTGCTTCCTTTTTAATATTAGAAACCCCATTTGCTGCTGAATGTCTCTCAATTTTTGGGCAGCTTGCGTACTATGTTTAAAGTGGTCAACCAACAATTTACATTTTTTTAGGGATTTTTGAAAATCTACACAGGATTTCAGTGCGTCATTGATGACTAAGTTGAGAGTGTGCGCCACAAGATACATTTTAATGGAATTTTTTATATTAGATCCGTTTTCCGTAACAAAAACAAAAACTTTCTCAAAAATGTTCCACTTGTGCAAAATAGATTTTAATACATTAGCAATATTTTCGCCGGAGTGCGAACCTAAAACTTCGTTTGTTTCTAATGCATAAGAGCATAATTCACCA
>NW_016201631.1:674-2445 GCF_001687245.7 Rhagoletis zephyria | reverse complement strand
GAGTGGCACGCGCCCTGGCTTTTAGGTTTGCTTGGTCCTAGCGGTTCCAATGCCTTTTGCAAGAAATATTATACACCTCAATGTTCTTGCAAACTCGAAAGCCATCCCAGAGGCTGCTCAGCCGCCTAGTATAAACTTTTGTTTTTAATAAAAAATATATTTTGTTTTATAATTGACATGTCAAGTTTATTGGTTAAACACAGCAAATTTATTCATTCTTTTTTGTTAAGGGAAACTATAACTTCAACATGCGCGAAAAATCATTTTATTGGATCTAGTAAAGTTTTCACAAAATTATTAATTTTGTAAAATTTGATTATTACCTACAGCTAGTACCCACACTCTTTGGTTTCCAACAACTCTGTTTAGTCCAAAATATAAATCTTTTTTTCCTAAATTGTCAGCTTTTTGAATAGTTCCCATATTAATAACACATTTTGACGACCCTTGATATGCAATATAAGTCGTTTGATAACTATTAAATCTATTTGGTTTTTGAGCAATTACTGGTTGAGAAGGCATAAAGTAGTACTCAAAATAATGACCGATTCCCATTGTATCAACCAAAGACCAAAAAAGGTTATATATCATTGGGTTAATCAGCACTTCATATTTCAAATATTTTTCAGTTGGAAAAGCATTGCATAGATAGGTTTCCATATGTATTTTTGTAATGTTCATTTGAGCAATGTGGCATTCTTTAGAAGCGTTATTGACCTAAAAATGTTAAAAAAGTTAATTTATGTGATTTAATTTTTAAATACATTTTAAAACTAGCATTTGAAATTTAAATGTTTGTAGATAAACTTATTTGTGATATAACTTACTTTTCCAATTATTTTAATGTTGTTTCCAAAATTTACTCGACAAACATAAGTGCTTTTTTCAATTTTTTTATTGTTAAAATTAATTTCAACAAGAAGATATTTTGGAATTTTTGTAAATATGTGTTTATCAGTTTTTAGCCAGGGCAAATCTACACCAATGTCAAAATTATTAGTTAATTGAACTTTTGTTTGACATTTGTTTTGAGATGAAACACTTAAAAAAAGAAAAAAAATTAATAAAATCATTTTTCAAAAATCAATTAGTTTTTCCTGATTACTATTTTAAAAAAATTAAAGTACTTTTATGTTTGAAATTTTTAATATTAGTTTTAATATTAATATAATTAGTGTTTTAAAGTTAAAAAATTAATAAATGCCCTTAACAAATTTTTTTTAATAATTTTTTTCCGGATATTTTTAAATATGTGCTCATTTAAAAATAATTTTTTTAAAATGCAAAATTTAATTAAATTTATCATTTTGTCTACAACATTTTTAAACGTTTGTTTTTTAAACGCTCAAGATAATAGCAAATCTAAAATTCATTATATTGAAAACTGCAAAATGCCATATAAAGGNATTTTAGTCAATGTCCAGTATGAGCGTAAAACAGAAGACAATATTATTAACAGTAATTTTCTTTTTGGAAATCCAATTTGTGATGAACAAAACATGTATATTTGTAGAGTTACGGTTTTGAATGGGATCAAAATACTTGGAAAAGTATGATTAAATAATTTAATATAATATAATATATTAAACTTTATTAATTTTTTTGTAGCTTAACTACTCATCTCAAGAATGCATCGTTCCTATAACTAACAAAACTAACATTTATCAAATTTCTGAAAAAAACGTGAAATATATTTCTCTTAGTAAACATTGGAATTGCTATGAAGTTCTTACTAACCCAAGTTTGTATACATTGTATTACGGATTGGCTT
>NW_016201631.1:290-650 GCF_001687245.7 Rhagoletis zephyria | reverse complement strand
CCTCGTCAAGTTCATTCAGTTTTTGACAATTTTCATGTAATGCCTCCAAGAGCAGTCATTGCAGAAAAACCTGGTCTTCAAACAAACCACCAGGTGACATACATTGGTCGTTTTGATGTTTCTAAATACCCAAAATGTAATGTAGCATCTGTAAAAGAAACTGATAATAATGGAACTTTGAGAATTTTTTTTGGAATGACTGAAGTCAAATATTTAAAATATGTTAATGTATTGTTTGTATTAAACACTAAAGCACCAAATGGAAATAGTGTTAATCCAATTTATCAGTAAAAATAAAAAAACTAAAATTATGATTTGAAATTTATTTTTGATCAAGGTTTTTGTGCATTTGTCAAAAAA
>NW_016201631.1:0-194 GCF_001687245.7 Rhagoletis zephyria | reverse complement strand
CTTTATTTTAACTTTACAACTTATTTGCAGCAATACTTTAGCTGCTACCAATTTGACCAGTTTTCTCCCTGACAGCTCCAAACAATCACTTTCTTTTCCTCCTTCTCATCCATCTCCTCCTGGCTTTCCTGGGTACCCCATACCGCCCAACTACCGCTTTCCTCGTTTGCCCAACCCGGCAGTAACACTGCAGC
>NW_016201630.1:0-2445 GCF_001687245.7 Rhagoletis zephyria | reverse complement strand
AAGGCCAAGGTTGAATGCCTTATTACTTAGAGCTTTACTATTGGGGCCTTAGAGTTAATTTAACTTTTCTATACACGGTCAGACAGTCAGAAAGAATGTACACTTAAGTTTCATTGTTCTCAAGGCAGAGCCGGCATTCTGAAAACCTATGAAATCGTAATTGGTTGTGGCCCAGAGAGTAGCCTGAGGCCCAAGAGCTTGGCCTGTCTATGGTATCGATACCATTTTATATCGGTATTTGTACCTATAAAAGAATTGTTTGTATAAAATAACGCTATCATATATCTATGAATTTTTGTCAAAACAACTTCGTTGCATCTTTAATTTACCTTGCTTCCTATATCAAAAAAGTGGGCCTAGCAACTTTTCACTTCAAGCTAGCGATATGTTAATTAGATGATAAATAGGTCTTTCTTTGTAGGACTCTCTTTTCATTGGCAACTAAACCNGTCTGGAAAGCCTGTTTATTTACGAGGTTAATGCGGTTACGAGGCATTTACGCGTTTAAATGAATTCCCTTAATAATTATTATAATTAGATTAAAAAATAAAAGTAAATAAAATTGTCATTGATCTATGCAAGTACTTTCTTCCGATACCTACTCAGTATTGGGTTCAAAAGTATCGATACCAAAATTACTTGGTATCGGACGAAAAATATCGAATATATACTTGTATTTACTAGTATCGTTTTGTCCCTAGTTGCAAACTGGCACAAATCACTCAACGAGATGGCAGAGCAGTTCGCTTTGCAGCTAGTGTGGTAATAAAAGGTAATACATATATACATATATTGAATGAATTGGTTATGGGAAGATCAATAGGCATTCTCACAAACATGTGCGTGCTCCATTGTAGAATATACTATTGAACTATGATCTTCGTGCACCACTTTTTTATTTGTTCTTTAAAAAGTTACATAGCGAAAAATATGTAAGAAAAATTACAAAAAAAAACAACAATATATAAAATACCCAAAGGAATTTTTTGTCCATGCCATTTAATCTGCCACGTTCGTTCGATTTTCGAAATGAGGTGTCAAATGAAAGAGCTCGCGCTGTAGATGCTAGGACTTATCCTTGATTTTTGGCAATTTATGTTCAAAAATTTTTTTTATATGAAAAAAATGTGAAGCACACTCAACATAAAAAATTGCCAAAAATCAACGGTAAGTCCAAGATACTTAAAATTCGCAATTTGCTTACTAAAATTTGATGGACTACAAAACTGAATACCAAAATTTTGTCTAAAGACGCTGATCAAGAAGCTAGAAATTTTGGTCAAATTTTGCACAATTTTCATAATTTTTGCACAAAGTCTGAAATTTGAATTTATTCGTATTGGTTAAGTTATCAGCTATACTTTCATTAAATAATAATAAACGTAAAAAAAAACTAAAGAAAAATAGCCAAAACTTACTAAAATGTCGCATCCCAGTTTTTATTTGGCTCATTTGGTATGTGTATCTCGGTAACCGATTTATCAATTTGTACCAAACTTAGTGCAATTATTGCAATGCAATATGCAGCATTGCCACCTTTAATTTCTTAAATATACGGATCACTGGAGTTGCATTTACACTGACATTGCGGATAGTAATCAAATCTAAGTAATCGTTTACAGAGGCGAGTTTTAAAAGTAAAGATCTCAAAATTTTACATAAATGTGGATTAAATTACAACTTAAAAAGGAAAATATCCAATCGAAGTGAACTAGTAGGAAAAAAGACCTAATTTCAAACAAAAGTACCTAAGTTAATAAGGGCCGAAAAAGGTACAAATGCAACACTGCTTGTTTTCGACAAGTGTATTATGGAATAACATGATTAAAATGAAAAATTATTTTCTTCAAAATTTCAATAGCTGTGCTGATACTATGGGTGTATTCGAGCTGCAATGAATGCGGCAGTGTTACTTCTACGCGAAAATTTGGGTAACATTAAGCGTTCGAGTTACAAAATTTTAGCAATCAGTTGCTCATCATTCGCAAATCAAGGGCAACATGAAAATGTTTGCTGCTCAATTTCTGCAGCATGTCAGAACGTTTTCAGTGGAGCATCAGTCATTATTACGTAGCTCGAACACACCCTACCTCATACTTAACACTAAAATTTTATTTTTTGAAATAATTATAAACCATCACAATACTTTTTAAAGCATTTGAAATTTTTTATAAATTACCCTGCAAACCAAAGATCCCGAAATCTTAACGAAATCTTTAGGTGTATCTCATTTCTGTAACGATTTTTTTACGAATCCTAAAAAAATTTCTGTACGAAAAATAAAGAAAATTCTAAAAAAAAAATTTGCAAGAAATTCTTTACATAGCAGTGTTATTTTCATTGCTTTACCGCTTTTATTCCGAAATTTTGTAAAACAATCGATATGTGTAGAGTTTATTAACCGACTTCCGAAAAAGGAGGAGGTTATCAGTTCGTCGGAATATT
>NW_016201629.1:0-2445 GCF_001687245.7 Rhagoletis zephyria | reverse complement strand
AGATCAATTACGTTTCTATTTAATTTTAATATTTTTTTCCCTCAGTGTACTGTTGGTGCAGGGCATCATTTTAACTCGACGTCCTCCCACTTCCATGGATGGTACATCGTTTTGAANTTCATGAAAGGTATGAAGCCTTCGGCATAGCCGAAGACAGCGCTGCTCTTACTTGGTTTTTTTTAGTTTTTGTCTTGATTATTCACTTCACGGATGCTTTTTCAGAACGAACGCGGTCATTTTAATATGCGCGTAATTGAATTGAATATTTACCAATATACAGCACTTTCGTTGACGTTTATAGTAAGATCAATTACGTTTCTATTTAATTTTAATATTTTTTTCCCTCAGTGTACTGTTGGTGCAGGGCATCATTTTAACTCGACGTCCTCCCACTTCCATGGATGGTACATCGTTTTGAAGTTTAAAAATATTTTGCGTCAGCAATTTGTCATCAAACTGCATTAGATTGAAGCAAAAAAAATTTATTTTCAAACCTTTGCACAGGTGTATTGAATTCTTGCAGTTAATTTTTTTTTTACTTTTTCAAGAAACAAAAATTTTGCTGCTAGTGAATCTGGTAGCATGATTTTAGCTAAATGTCATAAACCCGTTAAAAGTCAAGTGGTCGACAACAACAACGAATGTCAATAAATGAAACTACCTTCTATTTTTGTATCATGGATTATGGTTACAATTTGAACAATTCACAGTGTAGACAGTATGTCAAGTAATACCATTTCATTTTTCTCATATCCATATTTAACATTTTCTTGAGTGTGTTAGTTAAAATTTTGAAATTTGTTGTCACTTTTTTAACCTTTTTGGTAGTTTGAATTTAATTTTTTTTTGAAATTGTGAACAGAAGAAAATATATACAAAAACGAAATATGAAAAACCTAAAATGCCGCATACAGAATATGCAAAAAACAATGGGAGCTAGCTTGCGACATGTCTTTGCCACCAACAGTACGTATTTGTGATAATCATTTTAAAACCTCCGACCTTCTAATACGAGCCTAAGCGAATGCAGAATGTACACAATTGTACATGTGTATTTTTACGATGACTTGGTTAGCAAAAATCTGTGCTTGGTTTATTTAGTAAGGAGTCAGAATGCCATATCCGGTTTTGCAAACAAATTTGTTTTTTTTTTTAACATGTGTTTCGTGAGGGTTAATTGAAATAAACAACTAACACAAATACAAAAGTTCACGTATGAATTGTCAAATATGGATATTGTCATTACTTGGCACACTGTCTACACCATGATACAAAAAAGAAGGTAGATTCATTGTCACTTTTCGGGCGCCATATTAACTACCTGACAATTAAGCAGATTGAGACATTTCGTGCTACCATACCTAATCCTCAATAATCATTTATTTACTGTAAAAAAAAAATGTTTAGAAAATTAAAAGCAAATTTGTCTTCGATCTGAGCAATAACAAAAATTGAAATTCATACATCGCCATATTTGAAAAAACAACAAACTGACTTTTTCTTTGAAATAAAAGACCGGTAAATATGTTGTCCACCGCAAAAATTAGCTACTATTAATTAGTTTATTCTAAAGGCAGTCACCGAAAAGGATTTCTATGTGCTTTGCAAAGGTAAGGCTTTAATTTCGGTGCTTCATGCTATGATAGATATTATAGTTATGGACGATAGGAGTTACTGCCGGTTGAACTGGCACCCAGAGTTTGGAAGTAAGTAGTTAGAGGACTGCCCAATGCCTTAAGTGCAGTTTGGCTGTCACTGCAAATACCTCAGCCTGAAAGACTGAAGCATACTTCCCCATAGAAAGGTCCAAGAGAGAGTCAATTTTGGAGCCATCATTGAAAATTCGAAACTTATACGGCTGTGTAAAATGACGTTGAGCAATACCGCCGNGACACACACCATCTATTTGTCGATTTCAAAGCCGCTTTCGACAGCACGAAGAGAAGTTGCCTTTATGCCGCGATGTCTGAATTTGGTATCCCCGCGAAACTAATACGGCTGTGTAAAATGACGTTGAGCAATACCACCAGCTCCGTCAGAATAGGGAAGGACCTCTCCGAGCCGTTTGATACCAAACGAGGTTTCAGACAAGGGGACTACCTTTCGTGTGATTTCTTTAATCTGATGTTGGAGAAGAAATAAGAGCCACAGAACTGACCCGCTCAGGCACAATACTTTACAAGAGCGTACAATTGCTGGTGTATTCCGACGACATCGACATTATCGGTAAAAACAAGGGCTACGTCTGTTCTGCCTTCTCGGGATTGGATAGAGAAGCAAAGCGAATGGGTCTGGTGGTGAACGAGGACAACACGAAGTACCTCCTGTCATCACACAAACAGTCAGAGCATACGCGTCTTGGCACCCACGTCACTGTTGACAGTTACAAGTTTGAAAAAGTAGAAGACTTCGTTTATTTGGGAACCAGCATTAACACCAATAATA
>NW_016201628.1:0-2445 GCF_001687245.7 Rhagoletis zephyria | reverse complement strand
TATTACATTTACATTGAGCCCAAATGCGTCATTTGGGCGAGAAACCTCAAATGCGAGGCCAAATCACGCATTTCTCCATACAAATTCACATTTCCAGAATGACGCATTTCGACGCATTTACACAAAATCACGAAACAAATGCGTTCCAATTGCCGTACTATTTTATTGAACGCACTCAGAAACAAAAGTTCCACAAAAGCTTTGGTTTGTCTTTGACATTTGGAATTTTTCAAACACAAAACAAACACAACGAAATAAATAAATCATTGAAATTTGTGTGTAAAAATTGTTAATTTATACAAGAGCTTTACATATTTTTAGTTTAATCAAAGAATAATTGCCTTTTTGTGTCCAAAAAGCGTTAACAATATAATAAATGTAGTGTTTGTTTACATACATTTTGTTTTTGTCTTCCCTTTTCATTTGATGAGAAGTCAAAGCAAATGCGGATCAAGCAGTGTAAACACCTTTGAATGACTGATTTCAAATGACGCATTTGGGTCCAATGTAAATGTAATATAACTTTGTTCACATAACGGTTGTTTGTAACAGGCAAAACGAATCGAGATAGATATAGACAAATGTATACATAAATGATCAGAATGAAAAGAGAAATCAGTTATAATACCCTTGTGCACAAGTGCGCTCGGGTATAAAAAAAAAGAAAAAAGTGAATTTTGAATTTTTTATTAGTTATAACTTTTTGCATTTCAACGATGATGTTTGTTACGTCTTTTTGCATTTCAGGTGACAATATGTATGTATGTACATTAACATTAATAGATAATTCATATATTTTTTGTTTTGTATACTTGAACTCAATTATTAATTTAAGTTGGACTACTTTTGGTTAGTTATTTGGAAGCTAGATATTCGTTTCAAATTCCTGTATATATATTTGACCTGAGAAATCTAAAGCACCGAATATTAGAATCCTTATCACATATGGAAATATCTTTAGTTCTGTATCATCTTAGTTACGCAGATTGTATCACTTTGATACTTTGCTATTTCATATTTTTCTATTTGCCCCTCCAGCAGATCACCATACGCCGGCAATTATACACAATGGAGCAGATCAACGCAAGAGCTACGATAGTCGCCCAAAATGTGCGTCTGAATGTATATATGTATACATATGTATGCATGTATGTATGTATGTAAGTGCTCGGCAAGCATTCCCATCACGTTCAAGCTGTCCGCCAGTCAGTGAGAACGCAACACTTTGGAATTTCAAAAATGTTATTTTTTTAAACATACATAAATACATATAAACGTATGTATGTATGTATGTAAATACATATACATATCATTATTATACAAATCTACAAACAACCAAACATACATACCTGCAGCATGGTATCGCACATATCTACGCATTTATGTACATATGTATGTACAAATCTTTACTAAAGAATTCTGGAGAATCCGAAACTCCTCTTTTGCGTATTTGCAGACATTTATTCCAATACACACACTTTTATTCCTTAAACGCTTTTTACCATTCATAGATCACATAGATTCCAAAAACTCACAACAAAAAAGGATATCTAACAAAATTTCGCAGGAAATACATTTTTATGCCGTAATTGTAATTTTACCGCCGGAAAATGAGTTGTAGTTGTTTAGAAACGTCAGTTATGCCGGAAATCCTGCCACATTGCCAGCGTTGGCATAAAAATGGCACACAGCAGCCTATATGAGCTTAATGTTTTTTAAATTAAATTTGTAGAACGATATATGTACTTTGAAAATTTCCCAAAAAAAAACTTGCATAATTGCAACTGTATTAATTTAAAGTAAATAATATAAAAAGTAATTCTTAATTTTTATAAAAAAGTCGCCGAACTGGCAGCTTCAAATTTATTTGTAAACAACAAAACTTTTAAAGCCACTGTATTTCGAACTGTCATTGCAAAAAGATTAGTCATCAGCTGGCAAATTTGTAGCAGAAAAACGCAATTTTAATTGAAAACAATTCCGTAATTATTAAAAAATATAGCTAGTAAAATTTGGGATCAGTTGATAAAAGTTAAAAAACAGAAGCCACAATGAATCGATTATTTGGCAAAGGCAAACCCAAGGAGCCAGCACCGAATCTGAACGACTGCATCACGGGGGTAAGTGCACGAAAGATAACACAAACAAATGGTATTGTTATGTTCTAACAAATAAAAATACAGGTTGATGCTCGCGCAAATAATATAGAGGAAAAGATTACAAAGCTGGACAATGAACTACGCAAATATCGCGAGCAGATGTCGAAGATGCGAGAAGGTCCAGCTAAAAACTCTGTAAAGCAGCGGGCAATGCGTGTGCTCAAGCAGAAGAAGGCGTAGGTTTCGATTTTAAACATAATAATATATTGTAGGTTTATATAAAACTTATTTACAACAACAGCTATGAACAGCAAGTGGAGGCACTGCGCAATCAGTCTTTCAATAT
>NW_016201627.1:0-2445 GCF_001687245.7 Rhagoletis zephyria | reverse complement strand
GGCTGTGTTTAGTAAGCAGACGATTGTGCTGGCTCTCGGATGCTGTGCGCGTAGGACGAAAAATGTGCGAGAGAGAGTGTTAAAAGGGCTAAGGAAAATTGTTATTAACTTACTGACGATAAACCAGATGAGAGAGCTAAACTTAATATGCATTTCTTAGCAACATGTTGCTGTCGCACATGTTCAAAATCTATGTTTTATATTAGTTAGAAAACAGATAAGGAATAGCTCCTTTTCCCACGATATTTTCAATTTCATGAAAAAAAATCCAATTAAAAAAAATTTAATAACAGATTTTTTTAAATATTTTTTTTTCATTTGTATTAAAGCCTGTTCTTTTACAAAAAAAAATAAAGCAAATAAAGTTTTGAATGAAATTTGAGCAGAAAAATATTACTCATACGCCATGGACACGACCATACCTGTACTTATTTGCTCATACAAGGCGTATGAGTGACATGTTCCATGTTTAATTTTACATTTTTTTCAAACAAAATTCAAACTTAAAATTAAAATATCTTTGGAAAATTACTTGATCTATAAAATCGGAACAAAGATTCGTAATCTACGACCCAAAATTACATTACATATTATAAATATATACATATCTTCAAATATTTTAGCAACCATTCAAAGAGATTCATAAGTCTCTTCAGGTGGAACTTCGACATGCTCCTTGAGCTTAGCCGGGAGAGTCTTAGAACTCTTACTGGCTTCCTGACAGGACACTGCAAGTTAAGGTACCATTTGTATACAAGGGGGCTTTCTCTAGAGGCATACTGTATATTTTGTGGGCTGGGTTAAGCACAATAGATCACCTTAATCCTGACGTAATATTAATAATAATAATAGCTCCATTCAATAACTTTTCCAGTAAGTACTTGCAGCGAGAGCGTAAAGGAAAAATAGAGAGTAAAATTGAGACGAAGAGAAAATTGTTAGATAAAGTTATTGAACACAAAACTTGTAAAAACTTGCAACTTACGCCATTTTGACACTTGCTGAAGGTTAAGGTTTGGCGCGCAATTTTCGTTTTGATTGCGACTATTTCCCATCGTCATAAAACATAATTAGATTTAAATTGTTCATCCATATTTGCATTTCACTAATTATGTTTCATCAGATCTTAAACACTGTTAGTAAAAAATTTTACTTGAAAAAATTGCAGCCCAAAAAATGTAGAAAAAAGGTTTTTTCTTAACAGCGGTCGTCCGTCGGCAGGCAATGGCAAACCTCCGATCGTATTTCTGCCATGAAAAACAGCTTCTCATAAAAATACAATCGCCGTTCGGAGTCGGCGTAAAACTGTAGGTCCCTTCGCCTTGTGTGACAATATCAAGGCGCACGCCACAAGTCGGAGGAGAAGCTCGGCCAAACACTAACATATGTGTAAGCGCCAATCTATTATTATTATTATTAATTGCAGCCCTCTCGGGTTATTAAACTCTCGAATCCGCTCTATCTTGCAAATTTTTTAGGTTATTGAATGCACTTCCAGTAAAAACTTGCAAGTACTACTAACAAGTCGTAACAATTTTTTGATATTGAATGGACCTATTATGTTATGTTTTGTATAAGCCCGTACAGTAAAATGAATTCTTATACGCAGTTAATTGGTTTTTATTGTACTGACTGTGTTTTATTTTTACTAAATGCTAAGTTTGTGGTTGGTTTATTAGGTATAACAAGTAAGAGCAGCGCTGTCTTCGGCTATGCCGAAGGCTTCATACCTTTCATGAGTATCTAAAAATTTTATTTAAACAGATTACTGCATTTGAAAAAATTTATGTATTCACAGCAGGCATAGATAGAGGAGATACATATATAAAAAATCATATCTAAACAATCGGAAATATGGAAGATATACCTTATATAGCACCAATCTAAGTGATTTTCACTGCTGTGCGATCGGTGCGTAAACCGGTAACACAATTTAATGGGTTTAGCTTCCTACATAAAGGAGATATATCGCAAAAACTGATATCTGAACAATCAGTGGTACAGGAGATGAAGCTTATACAGCATAGCTTTTGATGATTTCCTCAGTAAACTTTGTATTATGATTTATAAAATTGCTTACGAAAGATATCTGTTGTCCAAATAAAGAAGTTTTACAGTAAAACCCCATATCTGAACAATGAGTTGTATGGGGGCAATAAACAGGTTATAGTGACCCGATCTTTGTAATTTTCACTCTAAGTTTGCTGTTGGTAATAGGTGGTATTATTGCATAATCTCATGTTCCTAGCTGCATAAATGAAGAAGTTATAACGAAAAATCTCATATCTGAACTATCAGCTGTATGGGAGCTATAGGTTATAGTGATCCGATTCTTCCGGTTCCAACAAATGATTAGCACATTATAAAAATACACCCACCTACCAAATTGTATCCGTATATCTCGAAAACTCAGAGACTAGATTGCATACAAACAGACGGACAGAC
>NW_016201626.1:0-2445 GCF_001687245.7 Rhagoletis zephyria | reverse complement strand
AATAGGCAGATACAAGAGGTACGTATGCACATTAGGGTGGTCCAAAAATGCATGTGCAAAAGTAAAGTTGGAATTTTAATGCTCTCACCCCCTAGAATTGTTCTATACCTAAAAAAATACCCCTTTTTTAAATCAATGGCATAGTGTTCTTGAATATCAGTATTTTTAGAAGAGAAAACTCTTTTTCTCTTCAGCCGATTCCCAATAATTATACCCAGTTAAATATTTATTTAACCATTTTTTTATAGTAACTATATTTTATAATTTCGCCAATATCCCTAGAAAAATACATTGGGGGGATCAATAATAAATTTTTAGTATTACAATCTGGTTAAATAAAGTCTCCTGAAGAGAACCAGACTTTTCCGAACGAAAAATATTGATTTTCAAGAATTCGAAACCATTGCTACGAAAAGTTGTTTTTTTTAACATATAAAATACATGAAAAACTTTGAGCGCTTTGAGCGACCTCTAAATATTTTTTTAATTTCAAACAAAAAAAAAACCAGGGGTNTTGTTTTGGACCACCCTAATGTACATATGTATGCATTTATGTTTCTTCAAATGAAGGTATGTACGCTGTAAGTGTGCTTGTGGTAATAGCCAATTGGCCCTTATTGCTAGCTGACATTGTTGCTTTTTGGAGCTAGCGTGGCAGCGACGACGCAGGAGGGGAAGGCGCGTTCGATCTTTGCGCTGCGATCGAGAAGGCATAGCAGCAGGCGAAGCCATTATTTTTGCGCGCTTTTAATGGAAAAAAACACAAAGTTTGAAGTAGAGGCGGTAGATGTGAATTGGCACAGTGGGTCAAAAGGTACTGAATTTGTATAATTTTTCCTCAGTTAAATAAAAAGTTATGGCAGTAGAAATTTTTTACAGTAAAAAAATTAAAAAATATTTATATTTTTTTATAAAAAAAAATATTAAAATTTAGGCATAAAATTATTATTTTTTAATGCATTTCCAAATTTAAGAAGCTTGAAAATGTATATAATAATTGATCTAATTTTTTCCTACTTTTCGGACTTTTGTCTTACATAACTTTAACCGGTTTTCAAATAGTACATTCGTGGTTAGTTTTATTTACTGTATAAAAAATTGAAGTTTGAAATTTTATAAACTTCATATTGATAAATTTTTTTCCCATTGAAAATTAATAATTGTAATAGGAAAAATGTAAATAAATTGTTACTGTCGGTTTCACGAAAGCAATTTAAGTGAAAAATTACTTTTATTTGTCAGTTTCTATATTAAATTTAAATAAAAAAAAAATAATTTTTCACTTAAATTGATTTCGTGAAATTTTATATGGAAATTGACAGAAAATATAAAAATCATTTTCCATTTAAATTGCTAGTGAAACCGGCTATTGGTATAGGTTGTTGATTTTAAATGTTTTTTTAATTTTTTTTTGTGCCCGAACATTATTAACTTAGCTTTTAATTGTTCTTGTTAAAAAACAAGGACATACAAAATAAAGAACTCATTAGAATTTTTCTATTATTCTAATAATTTTTAAGTAACATTTTCGTGAGTTAAATAAAATTTTTTGAATCTTTTACATGATTTTGTATGCCATGCACTTTGAGCACATTTTCTTAGAAACATTTTTGGTAATTTAAAAAACTATGCCTCAAAAGTTTCCCCAATTCATAAACAAAAATTTTGAACTTTTTTAAGAAACATTAAATATAATTAATTTTTTAATTCAAAACTTTTTTTGGGAAGGTATTTTTTGGAGTTACGAGCGTTTGTATAATTTTTAATTAAAAACTTTTTTGGAAAGTGTTTTTGTTTGAAGTTACGAGCGTTTTGTATATTTAAAAATTTGTTAATTAATTGTTTATTCGAACAAATTTTTTCAAGGATTTTGGAGTCTTTTAGTTTGTAATAATTTGTTTTAAGTTTTATTTTTTTTTATTTGGATTAAATATTTGAAAGTAAAAGCTATAACCTAAAAACATAATTTAATGAAAACTCTAAGTTAAAACTCCTATATTAATTTCGTAAATTAGCATAAATTGGTTTGAAAAAAAAATATTCAAAATCTAAGAACTATTTTAATTTATTTTTTAAAACAGCTTCGTATTTTTATAAATAAAAACATAAAATTTTTTATTATATAAATATCCGTTTTAATGGGTTTTGAAATAGCTGATAACTTTTTTGGTTGCCATTAAATATTATTTATAAAAAAATGAAATTTTAATGTAATTTTTGTCATAACTTTCGTTTACCACTTTTATACATTTAATTTTTGAAACCTGTATTCATAAAAAAGTAAATAAATCAATGAATAATTTTTTTTTAATTATATTATTTTCCAAATGCTAGGGGTTTTTCAGAATTCAAAATATTCTATTTAAATATTTTAGATTCCTCTAAAAAAAACTCTTCAAATTCAGGCCATTTGCACACTCTCCACCCACTGTGCACGCGGTATAG
>NW_016201625.1:0-2445 GCF_001687245.7 Rhagoletis zephyria | reverse complement strand
TGTTCACTTCCCTCCCCCGGAAATTTCCCTAATCTCACTCTTTTACTCTTACCATTTATTTTTTATTTACCTTCCTCTACATAAGTATGAAACACTTTTTTTTACAATATAATTATTCATCGCAGTTGTTAAGTTGATTTTTTGTTTATATTATGCTGATGTCTGTCCATCAGTCTGACCACTTTCTGTTATTGCTCTGTCATTTGCTGTTGAGGCGACATTTTTCTTCATCTTCTTTATTGCCCACATTGCTGCCGACAGACAATTAATTTTTTCTTTGGATTTTCTTTCCTTGGGCGCTGCTGTGACAGTTGCAGCTGCCAAATTATTATTAAGCGGTCAAGGTGAGTCGAAAAAATTCATGTTGGCCACCATAAAATTCCATAAAGCCCACTCGAGTGATGTGAAATGTTCGATGCCAATCGTTAAGGAGGATATTCGTGATTTTTTTCTTTGATTTGTTTTACTTGAACAATTTTGTAATTTTTTGAAGGTGAAAGATTTTGGTTTTATTTTTGTAAAAAAAAGTGCTTAAATATGTTGTAACGGTGCGAATTTAAGGAGCTTGCTTTATTTTTTTTTTTTTTTGCATTTAAAATGTCTATAATATTTTTTTTTAATTCTGCAATTCCGTTGAACTTTCATACTAGTTCACGCAAACGCCTCGTAATCGCGAAAACGTCGTAAATAAACCGGTTTTAAGTACAAAATTATTTATAAGTTTTTACTTAAACAATTTCGTAATATTTGAAGGTGAAAGATTTTATTTTTATTAAGAAAAAATTACATAAAATATGAAAGCGGTCCGAATTGAAATAGCACGTTACAAATACTATATATATTTTCATTTATTTAAAATATACAGCGTGATGACGAAAAACGGTTACCCAGGTATTCTTGAGAAATAAAAGGTTTATTTATTGATAAAAAAGTGCTTTATTATTAATTTTCCACAGATTTTACATTAGTTGTATTAATTAGTTTTCAAATTGTAATGCTTATTAAGATTTTCCAGCACTATAAACTTTGGGAGAAAATTACATTCGGCACGCAAGTCTTTTTCAGGTGTATTTTTTCTTAGGGTTTGTATAAAAAAATACATAAAAAGAAAAAAAACTGTGTGGGGTCGGTCGAATGAATGAGTTCATTTGATTTCTGAGTATGAGGCCTTATGTTGGACGAATGGGAGGATATAAAGGGCTCAAAATGGAGAAATTTGGCCTATGCTTACATAAGATATGGCATAAACTAAACGTTGAAGACTTGTGTGCCGCTTGNGTGTGCCGCTTGCACTTTTCTTTCAAAGTGTTTACCGCTGGCAAACCCAAATAAAGGTTAAAATTCAAAAACTAATTAATTAAATTGAAATAAAATCTGTGGAAAATAAACAATAAAACACTTTTTTTCGCAAAATCCATAAAGGACCCTTTTATTTTTCAAAAAACTTGGTAACAGTTATTCGTCGCCAGCCTGTATATCAAAATTTTTTAAATTCAAAAATTACAGTTGAACTGTTCATATTAGTTCTGTTCGGTACTTATTTCATTAAATATATTTAAAATTATTTTTATCTACTTTCTAATTTTATTATATTTAATTTGTTGCCCCTTTCACGAAATTATTATGAAAACTGACATACGAAAAAAATAGTTTTTCACTTAAATTGCTGGTCAAACCGGCAAACTTAATTTAGTTTTATTTTATTTTATCCAATGTCTTTATTTTTAAAATTTTTATATAAATTTTTTGGTTTTTCCTTTTATCATTCAATTTTACTTTATAACTTAATTTAAACATTTTTTCTCATTTCATTACTTTTTTATTTAATTTTTTAAATTTATGTCATTTAATTTTATATTGTTTTTATTTTAAGACTCTTAAATATTTTTATGTTTTTAAACTTTGTTTATTTCATTTTATTTAATTAAACACAGGTTTTTTTTAAGTTTTTAAATTTATTTAATTGTTTTAAATTTCTCGGTTTTATTTTGTCATTTACATTTTTCAACTACCCTTATTTCATTTAATTTAATTGAATTTAACACTATTTCTATTTGATTTTATTTATTTCATTTTATTTTAATTAATTTAATTAAACTGTTTCATTTCATTTGATTTTATTATTAACTTTTAATTTTTGTTACTGTTTTTACTTAGCTCCTTTCATATAGTGTTTTAGTGGTTTTAATTTTATTAAAGTTTTAAAATTTTGTTTTATAGCATTTCATTTATTTGTTTTGATTCTTTCATTTTCATTTTTAAAATATGCACTTTTTATGTAATTAGTTTTTTAATTCTACTTAGATTTTTGTTGTATTTATTTTATTCCATTTCATTTTATTAATTAAATTTAATATAATTTTATATTATGTAATTAATTTTATTTTAGTTTATTTCATTTTGTTTATTTGCGGTAGTCTCACTATCTTTATGTAAGCAATTGCA
>NW_016201624.1:615-2445 GCF_001687245.7 Rhagoletis zephyria | reverse complement strand
CAAGGTGGCACCTATTAAAGTTAAATTAACTATACCACGCCTAGAACTGGGCGGAGCGTTGCTCGGGGCAAAATTTTTTAAATTTTTGAAGCAAAATTTGAGCTTAAGCTTTGGCGAGTCACAACTTTTCTTCTGGGCAGACTCCATGATCGTTTTATCGTGGATCAAGGGTGACACTAATCGNAAAACGGATTTGCTAGCTGTCTTGATAAAATGGCGTTTCTTGCAATTCGTTTTTACAACGGACATCGAAAAGATGTATCGCTGTATAAATGTTCAAAATGAGGACGCGCAATACCAGAGGATTCTTTGGCGAAATGAACCAACAGAAGAGATAAGAGAGTACTTTTGCAATACAGTTATGTTTGGCACTGCATCGGCTCCATTTACCGCCATACGCACGATGAAGCAGCTGGCTAGTGACGAAGGGGATCGCTACCCTTTAGCTGTAGATGTGATCAATCGACAGATGTATGTAGACGACATTTGTCTGGGGGAATTCTCTTGAAGAAGCGATGAAGGTTCAGGAACGGGTATCATGCGAAGTGGCACATTCGAGATTCGTAAGTGGGCAGCGAATCATCCAAGCTTGTTGAAGGGGATCCCAGTCGAATATTGCGCATTTAATAGTTTACGTCAAATGACCGACAACTCTTCGATTAAGACACTGGGAATATATTGGGATTCAGGTAACGACACCTTTAATTTTAAGCTAAATTTTGAAATCTTAAGCACGGTTCCGACTAAGCGTATTGTTCTTTCTACAATTGCTCGCCTTTTCGACCCACTTGGGTGGCTTAATCCCATAATTATACAAGGAAAGATAATTATGCAACAATTGTGGGCACTTAAGCTAAACTGGGATACTCCCATTCCACAAAATTTGCAAAATTCTTGGAATCAATTTGTTACGGAGTTGCCTTCGCTATCTAAGATACAACTGCCTCGATGGTTAAAGACAAACAACAGGATGGTTTTTCATGAGCTTCATATATTCTGCGATGCTTCACTCAGTGCATACTCAGCAGCAGCTTACCTGAAAGTTAAAACGGAAGAGGATCAGTGGCATACCGCTCTGATTATAGCAAAATGCAAGGTGGCACCTATTAAAGTTAAATTAACTATACCACGCCTAGAACTGTGCGGAGCGGTGCTCGGGGCAAAAATTTTTAAATTTTTGAAGCAAAATTTGAGCTTATGCTTTGGCGAGTCACAACTTTTCTTCTGGGCAGACTCCATGATCGTTTTATCGTGGATCAAGGGTGACACTAATCGTTGGAAGACTTTTGTTTCCAATCGGATAACCAAAATTTTGGAGGTTTCGATGGCTTCACAGTGGCGGCACATAGCTTCAGAAGACAACCCAGCGGACTGTTCAAGTCGGGGTCTATGTTCCTCAAAACTCGCAAGGTGCCAACTCTGGTGGTCAGGCCCGCCGTGGCTCAACCTTCCTACTTCGATGTGGCCATGCCCAGCAGGTCGTACAATGCCGAACACCGAGTCTGTTGAGGTTGAGAGGAAACGCGTGACCACTAACTTGTGTAACATTACAATTGAAGGAAGACACTTGTCTGCCATCTTTGAGCGTTTTTCATCCCTTTCAACTCTGGTGCGTTCATTTGCATACTGTCAACGTTTCATTTTTAACTGCCAAAGACCAATAGAAGAACGCCGTTTTGATAGCTTGCGAGTTGAGGAACTCAATATGAGCATTATCAGCATCGTTCGAGCAGTGCAGCAAGAAGTTTTTACACGCGATTGGACTTCACTTTCACAAGGGAAGTCTCTACCTGAAAAAAGCACCTTGGCGTCACTTAATCCCTTTTTTTG
>NW_016201624.1:0-596 GCF_001687245.7 Rhagoletis zephyria | reverse complement strand
GGTCTAAGTTCCTCAAAACTCGCAAGGTGCCAACTCTGGTGGTCAGGCCCGCCGTGGCTCAACCTTCCTACTTCGATGTGGCCATGCCCAGCAGGTCGTACAATGCCGAACACCGAGTCTGTTGAGGTTGAAAGGAAACGCGTGACCACTAACTTGCGTAACATTACAATTGAAGGAAGACACTTGTCTGCCATCTTTGAGCGTTTTTCATCCCTTTCAACTCTGGTGCGTTCATTTGCATACTGTCAACGTTTCATTTTTAACTGCCAAAGACCAATAGAAGAACGCCGTTTTGATAGCTTGCGAGTTGAGGAACTCAATATGAGCATTATCAGCATCGTTCGAGCAGTGCAGCAAGAAGTTTTTACACGCGATTGGACTTCACTTTCACAAGGGAAGTCTCTACCTGAAAAAAGCACCTTGGCGTCACTTAATCCCTTTTTTTGCGAGAAAGATAAGGTAATACGACTGGGAGGGCGTCTCCGGGANATGCGAGAAAGATAAGGTAATACGACTGGGAGGGCGTCTCCGGGACTCACTTTTACCTATGGATGAAAAGCATCCGTATATTTTGCCTCAAAAGCATCACATTTCTG
>NW_016201623.1:0-2445 GCF_001687245.7 Rhagoletis zephyria | reverse complement strand
AATGAAAAAGCATAGCAAAAAAATGTCAGTTTGCTGGAAATGTATTTTATGCGTGGAAAATACTCGCAGTTGCTGGAGAAAAAGTAGTAGTCAAGCCGCTTCCCCAGCTGGGTGTCTACATTACATTTTCGCTTGTAGTAGCAGCTCCAACTCCAAGCTCCACCTACACGATTTGCACTTTGTTGTAGTTTCAGTTGACATTTCGTTTTAAAACTGCACTAGAAACTTGTTCGAAAGACCAAGTTGTAGCTACTGTCACCCACACTTATGTATGTATGTATGTATGTACATAGTTAGCTTACAACTTCCCCAAAACTATGCACAAAATTGAAAAGAAGGAAAATATTTATAATTAATTTTATTGAAGTTTGAAGAGCGAACAAAAGCTTACGCCCAGTCAGTGTGGCACTTGAAAGTACCAAAAAACATGACTGTAGGTGGGTATGCACATTAGGGTATCCCGAATTTTTTTTTGTGAAATTCAATTTAGAGGGTATCTCTAAATTTTTTTCCTTTTGCTCTAGATAACATAAGTATATTTAAAGCAGGGGTGGTTAGTTTCTGTAACATTACAAAATTGTTGTTTTTAATTTTTTTTCGATCAAGAATACTTGGTTAATTTGGATATTTAATTTTTTGGTAAACTTTAATTGTTATTTTGTGAAGTTTATTTTCGATCAAAAATAATCATTATTTTGGAATTTTTTATTTTTTTTCGATAATTTACATATAATGTATACTAGAAAATTAAGCGCAATAAAATGTATCAAATTGGTGTCAAGCCTCCTCAAAAATATTTTCGGCAGTAAACTTTCCTAAACCTCTTTAGTTTCATACCCATATTGCAATATTAAATTTATCTTATCAATTACATGAAATTAAAATTTTCAAATAGGTGGCAACTCCCTATTTTTTTCTTTCCATATTTTGTTCAGGGCCTAGTTAGAGTGTATATACATATTGTTGGCGATTCTGCAAAACGTCCAATGTTAATTATTACTACTTGTGGCGTCTATATGTGAAGGTATCTGTAAATCTTTTTGTAAAATAATGACAAAACTCTCTGCCTTTGTCTGATTAGTTGAACGAATAACATATGCATTAAGCTATAAATAAAAAAAAAACCCTTTCAATGAAAGAAATAATAAATATTTGAGATAAGTACAACATATTGCAGTATCACCGACGCACACTGTGCCCTTTTTCAATTTTAGCATGCCAAAAGTCCAAAATAAAATGATTTCAGATGGCCGTGATTTTCGGCATTCTGGCTGACAAATATTCGGCTACTAAGTCCATCTAATAAATTCATAAGAAAAAACAACAACAATAAAAATAATCGCTGTCAAACGTTGCTCATTGTGACGCGTAAAAATATTATTTTTTTAGCGTGAAGTTTTTCGCATTTTTGGCAGTCATCCGAAGCGCATTTTTTGACGAGTGGCTTAAAGGCAAAAAAGATGACAATACTGTAATGAAACATATTTTGCATAAGGTGGGAGCGACCATTGACCATGAAAGATTAAAAAAGTTTATCGGTAAGATCTGTTACCAATATCGTTTAAAATGAGACCGCTGTTTTCGTATGAATTCTCATTTTCTGCAGCTGCACTCCAACTGGTTGTCGCAAAGTGTGGATTTGTCTGACTTTTTTCTTGACGTAACTCTGTATTGACGTAATTTCAATGTCATAGGTACATCCATTTAATAGTTACGACTTTTGGCACGCTAAAATTGCAAAAGGGCCCAGTGTGCGACGATGTGTAGTATACACACAAATACTTTAGCAAAACTTGCACCTTTCTTTGTATTTTGATTTACTCTCAGTTGGCAGTAAAGTCCACTACTGATTTGATATCCAACGGGAAGCAATATTTTGCCAATGGTTATATATTACAAATATTTTGCTTCTGCAAAGAATTTGCAACTACTACTGTAAGTAAATATGTCTGCTTTCAAATACCACAACTTTAAATTTCCGAAAACTTTCATTTGTATTACTTCAGATTTTTAATTGTGACGGANCCTGTGTGATCTGTGGTTGACACTGCACATGCAGTTTGAAAAATGTTTTTTTGATTTCCAAAAAAAAAAAATATTGCCTCTCCTATTTTTCGTACATTTTCTTATTTGCGCCCCCACTCTAACCGGTAGCTTGCACTTTTTCATTATTACATATATTATTTCCCTTTCAGCGCCGTTCATTCTCATTGCTTTCAGTTTGTAGCCTGATAATGATATTGCGTTTAAATAATTATCATTTAAATTATAATTTATCGCGTATAAAGCGAAAGTACACGCATTTGCATGTACTTCTTTCACCATTTTTCTCTGCTCTCCCCACTTTTCACTGCCTTGCTTGGCACAACTTACTTACTTACATATATGCTTACATGTGTAAGCGGTCGTGCGGGCTTGTAGTTGGCACTCAGCGACTCATAAAAA
>NW_016201622.1:0-2445 GCF_001687245.7 Rhagoletis zephyria | reverse complement strand
GCGGTTACCAAGATATACACACGTAACCATAAGTGGGCGTGGCTACGCCGATTTGCCAAAACTTTTTAATATTCTTATTTTTCGTCTAAAACTCATTGCAAATGTCAATTTTGAGTGAATTATCTTCAGTGGTTACTAAAATATCGCAGTTTTCGTATTTCTGAAAATTACCGTTATATGGGAGGTAGGCGTGGTTATTGTCCNGTCCGATTTCGCCCATTTTCAATACCATCCGTCCTACACCGAAAAGAAGTTCACGTACCAAGTTTCGTTAAGATATCTAAATTTTTACTCGAGTTATCGTGTGCACAGACGGACGGACAGACAGTCGCCGCTTAATCGATTTCTCTTTTAATTCTGATCATTTATGTATACATTTGTCTTATCTATCTCGATTCGTTTTGCCTGTTACAAACAACCGTTATGTGAACAAAGTTATAATACCCTTGTGCACAAGTGCGCTCGGGTATAAAAATTTTCATAAACGAAACCTCAATGATACTATTTCTAAATTACTTAAAGCATATACGAAAATTGAAATAAAAATCGCACCAAATTATCTATATATTTCTATTTCTATATATTTATCTGTGGCCATAAGCAATAATGGCCTAGGTCGAAAAACCTGAACTCAAGAAAAACGCTTTAAAGATTCGGATTGTAATGTTAACCTAATGGGGAAAACAAAATATTTTCATCTATAACTTTTTAAATAACCTAGGTAACGAGATGGGAGTTTCACTTACACATGGAATAGTAGTTGCAGAATATCATAGCATATATAACTCAATTCTTCCGTAAGTCGACTTAGGCGGTTATTGCGTAAGACCACAGATATGTATGTATGTATGTACATTGCCGCCTTAAATTATTGGCACAGGGAATTTTTTTCAATGTACATATGCTAAGCATTTTTTGCGTAAAATTTTCCGCGAATTTTTTGTAAAAGTATTGTTCATACTAAAACAAAAAACATAAAAAAATATCTTAACTTCCTGCAAAACTTAGGAAAATTCAATAAATTTGCATAACAGTTGGCATTGTAGTATAACAAAGTGCCAGTTTAAAATTAGTAAAAAATCGTGTTGATTTTTGGGATTTTCTTTGCAGGTAATTTCTTTCAAACAAAAATTGCCGAACATACTTTGTATTTCACTCATTTTAACCGGGAAATAATTACNGTAGTATAACAAAGTGCCAGTTTAAAATTAGTAAAAAATCGTGTTGATTTTTGGGATTTTCTTTGCAGGTAATTTCTTTCAAACAAAAATTGCCGAACATACTTTGTATTTCACTCATTTTAACCGGGAAATAATTACAAATTTTGTTTTTCTATACGGCATATAGATCGATTAGTAAATAGTATATGTAAGATGTAAATATTTAAAAACTTCTAAATTTTTTACAAAGAAATTTCTAAATTTTTTTCTTGCCGAAAACCGGTACATTTTGCTTCCCGGCAGGTATTGTACCGGGACCGGGACATAGCTCTTAAAGCCGGGACAGTCCCGCCGAAAATGGGACGGTTGGCAACCGTGGTTATAACTCATATTTCGTAATTTTTTTTAATTGTATTAGGTTGTACACAATTTGGGCCTGAACTTGGGTTCTTTTCAATCCCATTCTGGAATATTTTTGCATATTTTGACAGTGACTATTGTACGAATGGGTATTTAATACCTTTTATTGACTGACAAAAACCATCGAAAATTTGCTAAGAGTTAAGAAGAGCTGAGGGGAGTTTTGGTGAATTGAGGTGAGTTAAGGTGAGTTGACTCGAGCTGAAGTAAGTTGAGTTGCGCTGAGGTGAGTAGAGTGAGTTAAGCTGAGGTGAGGTGAGCTGATTTAAGGTGAGGTGAATTGAGTTGTGGTAAGGTAAGTTGAGGTGAGTGTATAGTTGGAGGTTAATTGCTTATATTTTTCCTAAATCATAATGTATTTATGTAGTTTCTAAGAATTTGGCAATCAATACTAAATACCATAGTACTTTAGTGAAAGTTATTTGCATCTCCTGAGTACTTATTTAGCGCCTGCTAAATACTTTCATTTTTTGTACTTTAGTATATAGCAGCTCCTAAATACCTGCGTTTTTCTGCTTGAATATTTATACATCTCCAAATACTAACTATTTGAGTATTTAGCACCAGTTTTGCCAGAACTTTTTGGGGAGACCGGCTAGATTGGGTAAAAAAGGCTAAAATATTTCAACTAGAATTCACATGTTTTATTTAAATACAAAAATTAAAATTAGAAACAATAGTAAAACCATTAAATTTTTTTTGGTTAACAAAGATTATACGTATACGGTCTAAAATTACAGCCGCTTTTCGTATAACGGTAAATTTCAGTAATGCTTTACACCACTTTATTTTTGTTTAACAGGGGAAACTGTCATTAAACGATGCTAAGCTTTACATCAGAAGTCATGTTTGTATTACTTAAATA
>NW_016201620.1:0-2446 GCF_001687245.7 Rhagoletis zephyria | reverse complement strand
GCCATCGGTATGTATGTATGTATATCATTTATCTTATCAATTTAAAAAAAATGTTTCTAAATTAAGCTTTCTTAAACCACTTTATTGCAACATTTAATTTACTTTCATCAACTAACTTTAATTCAATTTTTCAAACAGGTGGCAGCACTCTAAAATATCTTGGAAATTAAGCGTTCTTATGCCTCTTTAGTTTCATAGCCACATTGTAATAAAATGTTATTTATTTTATCAATTTAATTGAATGCAATTTTTGAAACATATGGCAACCCTCCTCAAAAATATTTTCGATATTATTCCACTTTAGTTTGATTGATACCCAAACAATAATATTTCATTTATTTTATCAATTCAATCGAAATTTTTGAAACAGGTGGCAACTCGTATTTTTATGTTTTAAACCACGCGGAGTTTTTAACGAATTATTCAAATTCAGCCTGCCGAACAAACGAACTTAAACATTTTTATGACGACGTTTAAATCTTGTGAATCACCTAAATATGTGCTTTAACGTATAGCTCGTGTTTAAATATATGTACATACATATGTACGTGAGTATTGCACGTCACTGCATGTGTTTTAAATAAATGCATTTTTTGCTAGCCAAAAATTTGCTGTCAATATTCCAAACATACATACATACATACATACATATAAAAGTACGTGAATGCAAATACCCCCGTAGGAAATTGGAGCTCGTAATAATGCATTATCAGCAATTTACACTTCAGTTCGGCGCTCGGAAATAAATCCAGCCAAACGTCATTTTTCAAGTTACAATATAAGGCGTCATCGGAGATGTTCGTTTTGTGTTTTATTAATAGATGACAATTTTGCCACTAAAAGCTGCTTACCTATTTTCCCCATTGGGATATATGTATGTACATACAAACATACATACGTAATATGTAGGTGCGTGTGTTGGGTATACACAAATGCATTTTTATAACAAAGACTCGCGGAATTATTTATTGACCTTGATAAAAATTTTTCAAATAAAAAAGGTTGTGGGAGGTTTCATATACTGTTTACACAATTGTAAATTAGTCGGTGAAACTGCAAAACGTTCTATGTCACTTATTACCTCTGGTGCTTAATTGATCTGTTATTTGTATCTGATCGCTTCTGGTAATAGTTAATCTTCATCAGCCAAAGGCAGACAGTTTTGTCATTCGTTTTTTAGGATGTAACGATTTGCAGATGCATTCCGGTGCAAGTAGGAGACCATCTAAGTGTCAAGGGTACTAGTAGACATAGACCGTTTTGCAGTATCACCGACGAAATATTTAGTTTGAATAAGTTGATATTTAGCGCAGTAAAATTAGACTTTCTCAAAAAGAAAAAAATTGTAACAGCGATTTTTAATGCAATTTACTTCTAGTTATTTAACACGTAGATCATGGAGCACAGTCTTGCAGGTTAAAAAAAATATATATTTTTTATTGTAAATAATTAGCAAAAATTGCGAACTGCCACGGTTTTCGCCATTTTTCGACAATTTCTGTTAAAAATACATAGCATATTGAAATTTTTTTGGTACGATGCTTAGTTCACGGCCGAAAACGTGACAAACATAGCGATGTAACGGCAGCGGCGTAAAATTCATTTCAACATCATGTCAACCGGTACAGTACGGTGGCCAAAATTTATAGGGCGGACTACAAAGATTAAGGTCTTAAAATGATCACATAAACGCTCCCTATTACAAACAGTGTGGGCTTTTGAAAAATTCAACATGGCGTCTCAAATGTGGCGTCTAAACTAACAGTAAATTAGATTTTCCACCGGAGAACCCCGCACTAAAAAACGAAAAAGTAACAGCAGGTTCTTATGTTTTTGATGTTGCTGATTACGAACCGAGAGTATGATTTTGAAAAATCATAATGACGCATCCATCACGTACCATGACGTATCGTACTGTACCGGTTGACGTGTTGTTGAAATGAATTTTACGCCGCTTCCCTTAAAGCATAAACAGACGGCAGCGTTGATCCGGATCAACTCGGGAATTAACTGCAGTTGATCCGGATTAAGTCCGAGTTAATCCTGATCAACGCCGCCGTCTGTTTAAGCTTTTTCANATTCCCGGACGTGATCTAAGCATCATAAAAAAAATGTAGGTATAGATGTTGTGGAAAATGAAAGCTTGTTCACACCAGAGAAGTGCGGCGATTGTGCTCTCGGTAACTGGCTATGCACTACAACGAGAAACTGATGCTGAATAAAGAAACAACCCTGGGCAAAAGATTGTCGTAAGCGCACTTTTGACGATTTTTAGTTATAGATGCAGTTATATATTTTGAAATAAGGTCTATCGATTGGTGTTTAGATATCTCCTTTAGTTTCCGAGATATTGAGTACAATTTTTTCGATAATTTAGTAAAAATTTAGTTGGTGATACAGTCATATTAAACTAATCAATATCTTAAGAATGGCGTTCTCCATTTTT
>NW_016201619.1:0-2446 GCF_001687245.7 Rhagoletis zephyria | reverse complement strand
GGAGGGTAAAAACCGTTGGGATATTATTATTATTATTATTATTAAAATATAAACTATATAAATAAAAAGTTTCACACTTTATATGAAGTACACAAAAATTCAAAAAAATTTCAAATTTGTATTCATTCAAGTTTAGTCTAACGAAGTGCAAGTTTTAACCGACTAAAAAATCGCGGTGATTTTTGAATTTTTTTTTTGAGACTGCTTTTGCGGGTTTTTTATTTTATTGCATGCTTATATGGAAAAATTTTCTTGAAATTCTAAACAAGAAGTTGAAAATATTGATGAACATTTTTTGAATTTTTGTCAACATTTATATAGTTTATATTAAAGAGTGAACTATATTTTCATAAATATGTATACTTTCATTTGTCGCCTAGTGTATGTGCGCTTAAATGAATCCGCCTTAGAGCAGGTGGTTTCATCGCATGGTGAAATTATAAACAGGCGAAGTAATAAAACTAATGTTGGCCAGTATCGCTGCCAAAAGTACTCAGAACTTGATTCTAAAAAAAGATCGACAGAACCCAATTTTTAAAAGTATCGATATTGAATACTCGAAGATATGAGAAATCCACTTTTATTTTGCATTTACGATAATTAACAGTTTTTAGGTTTTTTCCAGGACTTTAAGTATAGTTTTTATCATCCAGTGATGCATTAATAAAAAAAAACATCAACAAATCTTTAATTTCTGGTTTCTAGCGGTGATCTCGGCAGAGATAAGTTAATTCTTTTCCGAAAATTACTTAATGAAATAATAAAATTTCTAAACTGAGTTGTATGTGAAGGTCTAACCTTGACGTTATTTTCAGCACACTGTAGAACAGCTTTATTTTTATTTTATTTTATAGCCATTTGTGTAAACATACGTACATTCTAATTATGCCGACCTTCTCTTTTTGATAAAAAAAAAAAACGTGTAAACTGATTCCTAGCAAGTACAAGCAAATAAGCATTGTTCCCAATTTTTAATTAGCCAGACATCGCAAACTGGAAAAAAAAACGCATTTCTTACGGAATAATATTTGCAAACCAATCAACCCAATAAGCCAAAAATGCACGACTTATCGTGGCCAGAAGCCAAGAGCTCTTCAAATGTTCCAAGATAGTACAAGACGATGTCAGAGGAGGAGATCAGAGCGAGTTAAGTTCAGTTCAATGTTAAACAGAATTAATTGCAGAGCTGTCATGTTGGCTAAGTTTTACTATTAGGAAACTTGATTCAGCTCTTAGGTAAAAAAAGGTTCTCTAGCGCTATTCCATGTGACTATTTTGAGTCATCGAGAAATTCTCAATTAACAAAACTTTTCCAAGTATAAAATAGTTAATTTCCTTCAAACACCAGATTTACTTTAAATAATTTGAGCATTATACTTATACTTGCATATGTATATATCTACTACTAGGCTGGTGCTTAAAATGGTTTGTACGTAAAATAAAGACAACAGCGAAAACTTCAAAATACAAAAAATTTGCACGCCGCTACCAGGGTTTGAAAACATTTAATTTTTCTTTATCTTAAAAATTCGACTAAATTTTGACTTTGATTATGTATTCCTCTATCAGATTTCAAGTAAAATTTTTTTCGAATTTTTGTGATTTTTTTAATTAAATTTTTTCAAACCCTGGTAGCGACCGCCAAAATTTTGGTTAAAGTTTTGAAATTGCTGATACAAAATTCAGATGCTGATATTTAAAGGACCACCCTATTTCTATATCATTTCATTTTTAGATACTTTTAAACCACAATAAATTAATAGTAAAAATATATTTTTAAAATAAGTTTGAATCAAATCGGACCTTTATGGTTTTTTGAAATGTCTCGACTCATAAACCACCTAGCGGATTATGTCAACGGGTTATGAGCTAAGTTTGAAGTTTCAAGTCATCGGAAGGTTGGCAAAATGTTGATTACAAAATTCCAGGACATACATGCGTGCAATTAAATTCTGCTCGTTTGGCTAGACTTTTAAATTTTTCTTAGCGCGAATAATATCGTTTATTGGGTATTATGTACATATATACATATGTATGTAGATATGTATGCATACAAATATTGATATTGCAAATTTGAGTAAGCAACTGTACACAAGAGTGCATTGCAATCAATTTAACAGCAGAATATTTGCTTTTATTATCTTTTCCAAACAATAACTTCGAATGAAAGTATGTATGGAGATGCACATAGGCACATACACACATTTTCAAATGTTTTCGAAAACAAGGTGAAATACTATGAGAAATTTAAATAAAAGACCTTTGCTGACGTGACAATTCATTGTGTATATTTTATACAGGTATGAGCAGCTGTATCAATGCATTGGCGGGCCATACATACATACTTAGGGGCTAGCAAACATTCACGCATACTCTCTCATGCAACATGCGTGCTCAGATACTTAAGAGCGAAATACACCACACAAGCGGTTTGACAAACCAAGCG
>NW_016201618.1:0-2446 GCF_001687245.7 Rhagoletis zephyria | reverse complement strand
CGCTGTAGGGGAGCTATCGGTAAAAGGTGGTGTCTCTCGCCCAAATTAACTCATTAGCTCTAGGAAACTAGATTTAAACCTATATTGTTTCAAGGAGCCCTTATCTACACTTGTAAAACAGCAATTAGCTGAGCATTAGGAACCACATCTACACTGGCGCTTAACATGCATATGTAGAACACGGACATAATTGCCACAGCACGAACTGCTATTAGGCTAAGGGAAACCGGGTACTTTTGTGATATAAAAAAGTAAAAGAAGACGTTTCTGTGCTGTAGCAAATATATTTATAGGGCACTTTAANTAGATTTAAACCTATATTGTTTCAAGGAGCCCTTGTCTACATTTGTAAAACAGCAATTAGCTGAGCATTAGGAACCACATCTACACTGGCGCTTAACATGCATATGTAGAACACGGACATAATTGCCGCAGCACGAACTGCTATTAGGCTAAGGGAAACCGGGTACTTTTGTGATATAAAAAAGGAAAAGAAGACGTTTCTGTGCTGTAGCAAATATATTTATAGGGCACTTTAAAACACGTTACCTCTCAAGGGCTATTGCAATTGGTATTCATGCGGTGAGACTAGGAATTTCAACTGATCCTTATGTATCAGCTGTCTAAGATGGAGGCATTTTGGCTCACACTTCTGAAGAAACACTGAGCTCTCAGCGATCGAAATTAGCCGCATTCGAAATTCCGAATCGGCGCGCGGTGTTAACTTAACCCAACTTAAGCTGTACTTCTTTGATCTATGAAATAGTTGGTTACATTATGTATGCCATATCCAGCTCACTATTAACACCTAGCACCTAAATGCATGCTACAGCTTCAGCATTAATGATTCAATTTCTTTTCGTTTAAATCCAAAATAGAATTATTTTGATAATTAATTAGTTGAACCAANCATTTTGGCTTAACCCAACTTAAGCTGTACTTCTTTGATCTATGAAATAGTTGGTTACATTATGTATGCCATATCCAGCTCACTATTAACACCTAGCACCTAAATGCATGCTACAGCTTCAGCATTAATGATTCAATTTCTTTTCGTTTAAATCCAAAATAGAATTATTTTGATAATTAATTAGTTGAACCAAAAGTTGAACGAAAGTAGGCCGACCAACTTCATTGAAAGCGATTAGTTGAAAGGCCGTTTACACAAGGCGATTGTTGCTTTCAACTAAAAATCGCCTCATGTATATATAAAATTAAAGGTACAATGTATCCTTGCTTTGAGGGCTCGCCGTCTTTGGTATGATATTCATTCAGCCTTATCTTTTCACTCATGTCTTCACTGCGGGCGGATCCAAAAATTTAAGCNGTCGTCCAAAATAGAATTATTTTGATAATTACCTAAACGATAAAAAACTGAAACGTTTCAACAGAAACGATTACTTTTTTTGGAAAACGCTAATAGGGAATTTTCATGATTCAACTTTCACAGGCGATTAGTTGAACCAAAAGTTGAACGAAAGNTTCGTTTAAATCCAAAATAGAATTATTTTGATAATTAATTAGTTGAACCAAAAGTTGAACGAAAGTAGGCCGACCAACTTCATTGAAAGCGATTAGTTGAAAGGCCGTTTACACAAGGCGATTGTTGCTTTCAACTAAAAATCGCCTCATGTATATATAAAATTAAAGGTACAATGTATCCTTGCTTTGAGGGCTCGCCGTCTTTGGTATGATATTCATTCAGCCTTATCTTTTCACTCATGTCTTCACTGCGGGCGGATCCAAAAATTTAAGCTGAATTTATTTCGAAAAATTTTAATTTATCTTAATTTTAGTATTTTTAACAAAATCCTCAGATTTATATTTTTGAAGTTACACCATATCATTTTTGCATGCCATCTTGTTACTGCTCCCAACCAGGGTTGTTGCATTCGCAACCGCGGCCCTTCCGCATTAATTTTAACATTCGCATTCGCATTCGCAACCGCGGAATAATCAATGCGGAGCTTTTGCGATATAAGGTGTTTTGTTAACTTTATATTAAGTTAAGTTAAGTTAAGTTATTAAGCGAAGCACCCCTCCAAACTCAAAGACAAAAGACTAGGCTTTATGTCAAAATTTGCCGTTTTTTTGCCGTTCTAAGATGAGCTAGTTTACTTTTGCAAAAAATAATTTTTTTTTAAATAAAAAAAAAAATGTTTTGCAATTTTATTTTTCTTTTTAATGTTCAATAATTTTTAGAAGAAAAGGATAATAATATAATAGGAGAGCAAAACCCGGTTTCTTTATGTACCACTTTAAAATTTAAACAAACAACAATCACCATGGTTAAAATTCNCCAGGGTTGTTGCATTCGCAACCGCGGCCCTTCCGCATTAATTTTAACATTCGCATTCGCATTCGCAACCGCGGAATAATCAATGCGGAGCTTTTGCGATATAAGGTGTTTTGTTAACTTTATATTAAGTTAAGTTAAGTTAAGTTA
>NW_016201617.1:0-2446 GCF_001687245.7 Rhagoletis zephyria | reverse complement strand
TTTTATCGGTTGAATTTCAACCGCTGGGCGAACACTAGTATTATTAAATATTGCATTCAAAAGCGATACGAACTAATTGAACCGAGCTGATATGAGACATAGCGGAAGTGAGTAATAATTTTTCAACACTAATTTGTTTTAATGCATGAATGTAGATATACTAGCGTGGACCGAAAATCCGCTTTTTATTACCTCCCTTTTTTTAGGTAGGGATGTAACTATGTAATATTGATGCGCCTAAAAGATGTAGCGATTTCTAAGTATTCTCAAGTTACATACCGATTTATTGCCGTGGTGACCAATCGGCAACATCATTCCTTTCATGTCAATTTTGGAATAAATAAGTTATCAAAAATGCCCAAACTTATATATTTCGCGTCAATAATATTATCCAAAAGCGTCTAATTTACACCAAAGACGGGATTGAAAAAATTTGTAGGAAGACCCATAGCGAATTAAAGAATGAATTCCTTATCGAAGTCCAATTTTGTATACAAAATATAAATGAAGCATCTATTAAAAAGAATCAAATTATTACAAATATCGCCCGAAGCGCTAAGAAAACGACTCATTCAGGTAACAAAAAAAAAAAACGACTCGCCCAGTCGAGTTGACTTCGGCGATTAGAGCGATACGAAATCGATACGATGGCGATATTACCGGCAACAAATTTTTGTTTCCGAGGGTGACACGTTTTCTTTTTTCCGGCAACCAAAAATTTTTTGGTGGGTATATTTATATATGTGTGTGTCCGGGCACTCGCATTAAAGTCTTCAGCTGTCTCTTTCGGAAACGGGCCTTTGCAATTCCAGCAGAACTTGGTGAAAGGTATGCCGATGCTTTTTCATTCCTAATGGGTGCTGGCTTGCTCTACTTTTTGCTTGTCTATCTGCAACAATTTTCACTTTCTTACTCCTCCTCCATTGCAAACATTTGCGCCTAGAAACACTTGCACATTCCATCTTGATCGGTCTGTAAAGGCAGTCATGCCTTCCAATCGCTGGCTCTAGTGGTAGTTAATGGAAAGAGCGGAACGTTCAGAGCTTTAGTTGATCAGGATCTTATTAAATCCCTTGCACCAACATCAGGTGACTTCTGAATTCCCCTACCAATTTTGAACGACGTTCAGTTGCTAAGTTGTTCACCAGACCAACGCACTATGTGTATCGTTGGAATTGTTGGCCAGTACATCCATTGTAAAATCCTTAGCTTCAATACCCGCCTATTGCCTGGTATCATATTGGCTACATATATGATAAGATTACCGAGGCTTTCCTTGCGTGCTCTTCAGTATTCAATCTCAAGTTAATTTTGTGGTCCAGAGCAGCGCCAATATATATTAATTTTGTGAAAGATGTAGTTCCAGCTGTGAATGTATTCAAGAGAGGTCACGATGCTGTAACAGAGGAAGAGGAAGGTCTCCTCTGCGATGGAAGACCAGGTGGGGAAGGACTTGGCACCACACAAGGTTCACACTCTAAGACCAAGGAATCATAATTTTGCTTAAAACCAAATGAAATTGACCCGATACAAGTATTGTTATATATTCGGTATAAGCCCTGTTTCCCTGTCGACCTAGGTTTATGCTTGGACTCGAAGACGTATGGACACAAATGCAAAAAGTAGAAGCTTTGACATACAGCTCAAGACTGGAAACTTCAGATTACTTTAAGCTACCACGACATGTTATTTTTAATTGAAATTTTGACAATAATGCGGCATAGATATTGCTGGAAAATAAATCTGCCTGATCAGGGGACAAACATATCTACTGAGGCTGGCATACATTAAGGCTTTACATTCGTATACCACTCGAAGACTTTAAAATGCGTGCGTCACAACTCCAGAACAAAAGATATTAAAGGCAATCGAAGAACTAACGAGCTTGTCAAGCACGGCGTTCTCCTATAAACCTAACTAAATAGTTACGGACATATCAATTCTTCGACACCGACGAGGCGTGCTTTAAATCGAAGTTTGACCACAAGTTATCTCACATGTAAATGTACAGTTTTCGGTGTTATTTAGAATAATCGATACATAGGTTTTTGCATTCATACATGGGTAACAGATAAATAGAAAATATAACGACGTTCACGAACCAGTGAAGCATGGCATTTCAATGTGTTCCTTGCAATGCATTTACGCGCATTTTAATTCATCTGTGCCACTCCCAACACAAACTAGTCCATCGTGAAAATGCGCCGGCAAAAGTCGAAAAATATATGTGCCTTCTTGCTCACAATCTGCTTCCAGTACTGTCCACTGCCGCTGTTGGCCATACCAATCGAAGCCAGCAGTAGCATATAGCACGCCAGCGAGAGCGGATATTTATTACGTCCTAGCCAACTGGATGCGCGTTTTTCCTCCGGCTCGTCATCGTCTGGGAAACGGCTGCCATAGAAAAGCAAGTAGCGCACGCGCACCAACTCAGGCTTGCGTATCT
>NW_016201615.1:0-2446 GCF_001687245.7 Rhagoletis zephyria | reverse complement strand
AACTTGCTTTGTGTGCACAGGGAAATTCCAGCATAAATTAATTAATCACTAAACCTACTTGATCAAATTAAAAGTTAACGATTAAAAATTAATTTTTTAATCGCGTTTACGATTAACTGTTTAGTCAGATTAAAATTAATCATGATTAACTGTGATCAGATTGAATTTAATCGAATTAACTAACTGAATAAAACAACAATCAATTAATGCCATCATTTATTTCACATACATATCACTATACCAAGTTTCAGTTCTCTCCCACAAATACTTCCAGAGATATGTATGTAATATGATAATTCCAATTTGTACGGGAGGGGCCTTGAGTTATCGGACTTACTTTCAGTCTAAGACCATCCTTCCGAAATCCGTAGTAACCGGATAACCGGTTAAGGAAGTAGCCTATTTTTCAATCCATGTCATAAACCATCTTTGAACAAAATTTCATTTTCAAACTGGTGGCAATTCTTAAAAAATTAGCCTATTTTCCAGTCTAGCTCATAAGCTATCTGTGTGCAAACTTTCGTGCAAATCAGCTCAGTCATTTACGCGTATTAATTTAATTAAACTTTCCTAATATGTGATAACTCTTAAAATAGTAGCCTATTTTCCAACATAGGTCATAAACTAACTCTGTGTGAAACGTCATGCAAATCTGTTCAGTCGTTTCCGCGCATTAATTTAATTAAAACTTTTTTAACAGGTGGCAACTCTTCTAAAAAAATAGCCTCGTTGTCACTGTAGGTCCTAAGCTATCTGCTTGCAAAATTTCATGCAAATCCGTTCATCCTTTTCCACGTATTAATTTAATTAAACTTTTTTAGCAGGTGATAACTCTTAAAAAAAAGTAGCCTATTTTTCAACCTAGCTCATAAGCTATCTGTGTGAAAACCTCCATGTAAATCAGTTCACTCATTTCCGCGTATTAATTAAATTAAATATTTCTAACAGATGGCAACTCTTAAAAAAGTAGCCTACTTTTTAACCTAGGTCATAAGCTATCCGTGTGCAAAATTTCATGCAAATCCGTTTAGTCGTTGACGCGTTTTAATTGAATTAAACTTTTTAACAGGTGGCAACTCTTCCAAAAAATTCACCTATTTTCCACTGTAGGTTATAAGCTATCTGCTTGAAAAATTGCATGAAAATTCATTCAGTCGTTTCCGCGTATTAATTTAATGAAACTTTTTTAACAGATGGCAACTCTTAAGAAAAGTAGCCTATTTTCCAGTCTAGGTCATGAGCTATATGTGTGCAAATTTTCATGCAAATCAATTACGTCGTTCCGCATATTAAATAAATTAAACTTTTTTAACAGGTAGCAACTCTTAAGGGAATAGTCTATTAACCAATCTGGCCCATAAGCTATCTGTGTGCGAAATTGCATGCAAAGTCGTTCAGTAGTTTCCGCGTGATGATTTCCCAAACATCCAAACATACAAACTTTCACATTTATAATATTAGTAAGATTGTATTATATAATGCTAAATACTTTCCAGATTGGGCGAATTAGTATCAGCACTTACGTATGAAACCCTAGTTTTAACGTTTATGTAATGCCGGTCCAGAGCTTTTACTGGCTGACATAGACATCAGATCGGCAAAGTAACCTTCACATTGATCGTGGTTAAGACAAGAAAGTTTTATACACTCTCCCTATTTGCGTGAACTCCTGAACACCAAAGCATCCCTGACACGCAGGAAATCATGTAGTTATCTTTTCGTTTTATTATTATTCTATTCTATCTTTATTATTATTTTGTTTTACTTTGCATTTGTCCCCACTAAAATTCCAATATTAATCAATAATGTAATAAGTATTATTCATGTTTGATTTCGTACTTATAGGCATATGTTAAGATCCTTTAATATTGTATACATGCATGTGATTAAGAAATCAAATAAATGGATTGCGTACATAGCAAAGTCTTTTAGCTAATGATGCGTATTCTGGTTTTCATACAAATCGAAGATTTGAAATTTTTGAATACAATATGATCGGAAGATATCATGATTTTCGATTCGTACGAAAACAAGAATACGCCCCGATATGTGGGGCAATGAAAAATTCTTTTATTACTCTTACAGGAGGCTTTCGGGATGCCTCTTATGGGAGCACTCCCTTATTGCACGTTCGGGAGGAATGTGGGATGGTTTTCTATGTGCACTCCCTTATTGTCTTTTTGAGAGGTATAGGAGATGGTTTTATGGGAGTACTCCCGTATTGCTCCCTTAGGAGGTTTGTGGGATGATATTTCTGTTTGTACTCCCCGATTGCTCGTTTGGGTGGTAAAAGGGATTACTCCCCCTCCAAGGACATACAATGTTAAAGGGAGTATACAAAATTGCATGCTTATACACATAAGCATAGGGAGCAATATGGAGTATTCTTATACTCCCCAGGGAGTACTCAACGAGCAATCGTACGATGCTCCCAAGTTCTACTGGG
>NW_016201614.1:0-2446 GCF_001687245.7 Rhagoletis zephyria | reverse complement strand
AATTTAAAGCTAAGGTTAAAGTATTTCTACTACACATTACAGCATTACGTACATATAAATTTATATATAAGGCTAACAATTATTTTTGTATAAAACTAATATTTATGTCTGTAACAACTATATATTTGCTATATGCATGTGTGGTATGTACGTAGTACACGTTATATTGAACGCTTACAGAAATGTAATAAGAGTATTCGCAAAGCGCTAAGGCAAACTATGATAGATAAATCTTACTTAAGTCGTTGTTATAATTACTATAAAAAAAAANATTCTCCAGTGAGTCATACCAAGCAATTGCTTAGTTATAAAAATTATATTTACTGGGCATTTTAACTGAACAAAACTGCTGCTGTAGATTTTTATAAATTATTAATTAAAATATAGCATAAAGAATGTAAATGCTTAAATAAAAATTTTCAATACAAATTGTTTGCATGTTATTTATTTTTTCACAAGTTCCTTTATTAAGCAACAAAACAACAACAGCTTCAAATATAAGCACTCAACTGAGCCTTACTCAAAATGTATTTAATACGCCTCGGCCTTACCTACTTAACACTTCGAATGCAAATTTATGACTACGGAAAACGTTAACACTAGAAAAACGGGCGTTTTTTCTGAATCTTATGAACAGTTTAATAGCTGAGATATCCTTTGTTTATAATATTTGAAAGAAAAGTTTTTTACTTCCACTTTTAATTTTTTCGTTTTTCGAGGATTTATCTCTTTCCAAGAAATAAATAAAAATTGTATGTGGGGTTTGGTCATGCGCCGGCAGACTTCCTTTTATTTTGCTCTCTTTACAACTCATAGCGTGGAGTACCATTACTTTTAGATGAGTCAGTAAATAAGTATCTCGTCCAATTATTCGTCAATAAAGATAGGATTCCAAAACAATGGGGCAAGCTCACCGAAAGACTGCAAAATTCCATGGAACAATGCGAAGAATATATCATCGATTATATTTAAGTAATTTTATTTGTAAAACATAAAAAGATGCGCAATGACTTCTTGCTCTGCCAAATACTTAAAATCGAATTTGGCTTTTATACTCTAGTACTGTTATTGGCACTGATATTCTCATGGGAAGGTTTAATGCGAATTTCAACCTAGCGCTCAAAGTGTTAAGCAAAAACAAAACCAAAGCAATGACTTTAGACTTTAAACAGCAACATTGCATGAATTCGAATTGATTTAGAAATTAGATTATTATGTTTCCACTGGTATCTTTACTACAAAGTCATAAAGCTTTTAATATTTAGTTCTATAGGTGTTCCCCCACAAGTCTTCAAAGTGTGCTTATTTATCGAAGCATGTATATATTTTAAATAGCAAAATTTGTTAATATAATAGTTAACCGTAGAAATGCTCAAAAATACACAAATATTTCTCTTAATTTTAATTTATAATTTTATATAGTACTTCATTGAAGTGTGCCAAAGCGTTCTTTATATGTGCGCGAGCACGCATAAGCTTTGAAAAAATGTGCATGAAAATTGATTGCAGGCTGCTATTAAAAAATCTACTACTTTTCTTTTCATATTGCAAGATTCTTGACTATACCAATATAGAAGTGCATAATGAGGGGGTTCGAAGAATCGTTTTGAAAATTTGTTCATCATTTTGTTACCTCAATTATGTGAAAATTTACAATTTGTGTTCAATTTAAGCGCAAATATCTGAATATTTACTCCTGTTGCAAACCATTTTGCTTATTCACACCACTTTCGTTACTTTTTGGTCGATTTGGTTTAAATTGTCATCCGTGAATATACTTTTTTGTAAGTCTGATTAATGGTTTTCACTACAAATCGAATAAAATTCTTTTTAAAATTAAATTTTTCGACTAACACCGACCCCTGAAGCGATAGATGAGAATTGCAAGATCTCCAAAGAAAAACAAAAATGCATACATGTTTTCAAATTTTCACTAAAATAATACTTCCCAGTAACGATTCATAATTTAAAACTCTTCGAACCCTATAAATGCACTCGAAAATTAAAAAAAATTGTATATCCATATATCTGAGTATTAATGTAACAGTTAAAATGCCTTAGAAAAATTTGCTTAGAAAAATTCGTGTGTAATTATTAACTAGTTAATACAAATTGACAGCAGTAGCTGCTGCAGAAGAAAACCGTCTAATAAGAAAGTTACATCCGTTTATTTTACTGTGAAGTTTAGTCAACTTTGATTTTACTTTTATTTTATTTCCAGTTTCCGTTGAGACTCTTTTGAGTTTCTTCTGAGTTCTTTGAGTTATTTGCCCAGACATTTATCAGTCTTTAAAGAATTAATTCGTTCTTTTTTCATTTAGTTATGTAAATGTGTATATGTATTCTGTTGTCTTCACCCACATTCGCGTCAAATTGCAGATACTTATATGTATGGGCTTGATAACTCAATCAATAGACAAGTTAAACGAAAGCAGCAAACAATAAT
>NW_016201613.1:0-2446 GCF_001687245.7 Rhagoletis zephyria | reverse complement strand
CGTGGAATAAAAATTTGTAGGAAATGTGAAAATAATTTTTATTTTTTTTGTGTAGATAATTTTTAATTCGTTTAAGAAAAAAACAGTTGCTCAAAGATAATTTGTGAAAAAAAATGAAAATTTGTGCGTAGAAAAAAAAGTATTGCAGTGGTTCATCGATCGACGAAATTTGGACCCTACCTCAACTTAAGCTGCGCATGCATACTTACATATACATATATGTACATAACTACATATATATAAGCGTATACAGAACATACAGATTCATATACATTTTTTTTCTGTATGCATGAAGTGAAAAGAATACTCTGCGCAGCATTTTTTCAACAAAAAACTGTAAAAAAAAAATATTTAAACATTTTGTGAAAAATTTTGCATTAACTAAAAATTTTGCATATTTTTGTGTCAATACAAAATGATAATAATAATACAACGAAGCCGCTGTGTCTCTAAATTTGTATAAAAATTAATTTCAATTGACAAATTCCTTCTTTGCAAACTGCATACTAAAAAAAAATATATATATATCAGAAAATTTCATAGTGTAAAAGCACTTTCATACAATTGCAAAAGTGCTGTGCGCAAATTGCAATTAAATTTAGTGCATTCAATCAAATACTCGTAGCGTCGGCATTCGCTAATCGGCCGCAGGCGTTTTTCGTTAAAACCTCAGCAACACAGTGCATTGCCGTCGGCAACAAGCTACAGAAATATATTTAGTGCATGCGGTGTAAAGTTCAATGCAAGGAAGTTGGGAAAACAGGTACGTGTAAATTGCATTTTTCTTTCAAAATAAATTACACATTTGCATCCAACTATTAGTGTTATTAAATGTTAATGGCCGCAACGCTAAACGGCTAATTTTTGACGTAAATGCGTATTTTTACGGTCACTTTTATTGTCAACTGTGAAATGTTACTTTGACATGCAAAGAATATACATTAGGGTGAGTCGATTTGTGTGGGCGATTTTTCTGACTGTGCGCGTGTGGCATTGAAGGATACTACGTGAAATTCTAAGCAAATTTGCCGAAGCAACCATGAGCCTAAAATCAATTTGAAGTTGGTTAAGTTGTGAAAATAGGCTTCTTACCATTTTGCTGTAGCGTCGAAAATAAGTGCTTAATTTTTTTTAGAAACATTCTATACGGTGTTTTTCGGCATAAAGAATCCATTTCTGCACCTATATTTTTCTTAAAACTTCCACTAGAGGACGTAAAATTGAAAGTTTTCCCTTTTTCTTCGAAAATTCGCAATTTGCAAACTCCAAATCGATTTGAGTCACAGAGTTTCTTCGGCGAATTTGCTTAGAATTACATGTAGAATACTCCTATGCTATAAGCTCGTAGTAAAAAAAAAAAAAATGACCCGCCCTAATATATGAACATATGTATGTTTATTTTTTCATTATTTAAATGCATTGAATAATGCTGATGACGTATTTTCGCGCTGATCAGTGAAAATCAATGCAGGGTTGTATAAAATGTTGATGTGTTGAATCCAAATTTACTATTTAAAGATTTTTTTTTCCTGATTTTGAAAAATTCTTGTGAAAAATTGGTACAATCTAAGTTTTCCCACTTTCCTGGCAATGCATGGATAAAATTATTAATATTTGGACACCAAGCAAGTATCAAGCCAATTTTTGATACCTCGCTTCAGTAAATGGGGCTAGTTTGTATCTGGCTTGGTTAGTTTAAGATATTGTGTGTGTGTGAGAGACTCGCTTAGACATTAATTAGATTGTCCATTGTGGTACCACATTATAAAAAATTTTTGAACGGTAATTAAAGGTTTTCTAAGTTGAACTAAGAGAAGCGTGAACTAAGAGTTCCACAGGCAGCTGATGTCCACTCCGGTGAGCGAATGCCGGCCAGCAATGAAGGAAATGCTGAGACGACTCCACTTCGTCTGTCCAAATAATTGCGGTAGTAGGGATTCGTGAAGGTATTAATTCCCACCGCATGGGTTCCTAAAGACAATGTGCGGTAAGTATACCTGTAAGAATCGAGTGCTGGCGCTTAGCCAGCTGCGGAAGCTCCATTGACCGCCTGCGGTTAACAACCAGCCAGAAGGGCCGTGCAACCTTGCATTCCGGAAGCGTTCGCTGAGCCAACTGTGAGCATATCTACGCAGGAGCAGACCGCAGGTTGCCAGTGGAACTCCTATGCCTCTCTGTCCGAGAGAATGGCGTCGAGGGTGCCCTCCCAAGCCAATTCACCAGCCCTGCAATTTAGAGTGATGGCACTGAGTCCTGTGACCCAAATCAGCTTGATTTTGAAGTTCCCCAAGGCGGTTGAGAGAGAGGTCAAGCATTCGTCGACCAGTTTCGATCGTACCATTAGTCCCGATTTCCGCTTGGCTATCAGAGTAGATAGCGGCCACCTCTGCCTGAAAGACGTTGAAGAGATTTGGAAGTCTAAACATAAGATTTATTGTGAGTTCCT
>NW_016201612.1:0-2446 GCF_001687245.7 Rhagoletis zephyria | reverse complement strand
TGAAAAATATTTGACTTTCATTATTCGTCAGTATCTCTTCAGACAATTGCAAAACTGCATTGAGAGATGTCTTCATGCCGTTCAAAAAAAATATTGTTTTCTTTTTATCCACTAATTCAACATTGTCCAAATATGAAACGAAAAATTGTATGTACTCGTGGGATCTGTTATTTAATTGCAGAGCCGAACGATAGCAATTATCTCCATAAAGAGAACCGCTGTTCATGCAGTCAAATATCTTGTCAATTTTTTCAACAAAGTCAGCCGTGGCCAAAGCAACCTCAGAGCTGCACTTTTGAAAACCACATGTAGCATTCACCGTTCTCACGGCTGCTTGAACTGTCTTGCTAAAAACTTGGGTGGCAAATTTAACTTTCATTTTTTCGAAGTGCTTGGGTTCTATATGTTGTCTTGAAAGTTTTGGACAGAGTCTGGTACTCGCATGCTGTTCACGCCCCCACAGCTCACGTATAACTTTAAAGCTCACTAATCCATCAGGTGTAGTTAAGTCAGTTTTCAAAAGACCATTGCGCAAGGATTTGACCAAATGGGGAAAATCGTACATACAAAATACTTTTTTTTCGTAAAATAAGAAAAATGGACTTTGGGAAGTAACACCAAAGTTTGAAAAGGCCTTCCTATTACAAGAACCTTGGTCACATGTAATAACGCGAACCGTTATACCAATACTAGATAGCATCTGGAGATTTTCCAAAATTATATTGCTAAGGCAATCTCCAGACATACCATTTTCCGATACGAAATAGTTTAAAATTAAGGACCAGTTCGAAAACATGCCCTTAATCATGAATACGCAAACTTGCTTTCCTATAGCATTATTTCTAAAAAATCCTTCATCTTCAAATCCATCAATAAGGTCTAATTTCTCATTATACCTCAGTTCTGGTTTGACAGACATTTCATCTAAAACCATGATGGCGTAATCTTTATCCAACTGTCTTAATGAATTACATTTGTTTTTAAATACTTCAAATCCAGAATTTTTAAAACCTGGTTGAAGGCTTTTAATTGGCGCCCAATTGTTAATACTGTTTTCATGAGGTAGGTTAAGATGAATTTTGTTTCTAAGAAACAAATATGACCTCCTTGAAACATAATAAATATTTTCTGCCAATGTTTTAGTTTCCTCGTCATACTGCTTTTGTCGCGACTTCAAAAGCATTTTGCAGAATAATTTAGATTCCTGAGTAATATCTTTAACAGAATCGATTGCCTTCCCTATCGCGTCTAGATTTTTATTAACCTTCTTAGCTTTTAAAAGCTTGAGCTCTCTACGCAATTTATTGTTTTCCTGTAAAACTTTATTATATTTTCTCCTATAAAAAGTGGCAGATTTCGCTTGGGTTAAGCAATTGGAGCAAAAGACCTCAACTGGCTGATCTGACTGGTTTCTTTGCGGTGAATTTAAGAGCATACCATCATCTTCATAATTTTCATCACCTGTAGCATTTAAAAAAAACACAGGCTCAGCCCCCCGTCGAAGTTGCCTTTGGCCAATGTCTGAGGTGTCGAAGTGACGATCGCATATTTTTAAAGGCCTGTCCCAATTACTGGGGTCGATTTGGCACTTCTGACGCCAGATTTGGCCAAGGGAAGAATCTATTGGGGGAAATTTAAATAATTTTATACGTGGATTATGTCTCCGGGACCGACGACATGATCCGACCGCACATTTTTGGGTACCACTTTTCCGCAAAGACATGTTCTTCCATTAAATGTCGCAATCAGAATGACTGTGAGCATCACAATAACACACATGCAAGCGTTGGCCAAACAGATAGCATAGCCGCAGTAAAACCGAAGAACTGACGAACTGGCGAACTCAAAGTAAATGAGACAAACCGAGCGAATGAGTGGCTGATTGAGTGAGATGGGGTCCCAGTACTGGAACCCCTCATAGAAAATAATTTTTGTTCGAGATTGTGACTCTATGATATTTTTACTAAATGATGCAACTTAGGTAAATAAACTATTTCCCAATTCGACAGTTACTCACCAATACAATCAATTATTTTCGAATATGGTGAAATGCTTTCACAAGAAACGCACACATAGAAATTAGGTCAACCGCAGTTGCAGCGCAGGCATAATTCTAGTATAAATAGTGAAAATTTTATATCTAAGTTTTTGAGTTGATATTTGACTTCAAATAAAGCGGACACGCTGTCCAATAAAAAAATTTTGGTTCCTTTTAATTTAAGGAACCGTAACTTGCATGTAGTTAGTAGATGTGCACTTAGGCGTATATGCACATATGTATGTATATACTTGTACGTATACAAACTCCCATTGACAAACGCGAAAAGGGATGGAGGACTCAGAGACCCGGCTAAGGTTCGTGGGTCGAGGCCACACATTGCACAGGAAGAAGTATGCAAGGCAGGCCGCCTAAGAATTCCTTTACGCCCACGCTCCATGATGTAGA
>NW_016201611.1:0-2446 GCF_001687245.7 Rhagoletis zephyria | reverse complement strand
GGAGTTTACAACTCATGTCTCAAACGGTTTTAGAGAAAATACTCATACCCACGTAATATACACCGATCTCAGTAAAGCTTTTGACAAAGTAAACTCGACCTAATCGGCCACTAAACCTTCAAAAATGTAAAGTTATGTGTTTCTCTCGGAGGGCTGTTCAACCAGCTGTTTATTCAAATCAAATTATAATCTGGAGCAGGTGTCCAATTTTGTCGATCTTGGTATCACAATGGATTCCAAAGTCAATTTCAACCATCATATTAATGTCACAGTCAATAAAGCCAAAGGCGTTTTTGCATTTGTAAGGCGATGGTCAAAAGAGTTCAAAGATCCTTATGTTACAAAAGCTCTTTTTACCAGTTTAGTTAGACCTATACTAGAATACGGATCTATTGTTTGGAATCCCCGCTACCAAGTTCATTCAGAAAGGATTGAATCAATTCAAAAACAATTCTTGCTTTTTGCATTGCGTAATTTTAACTGGGATTCAGATTACAATCTCCCCCCTTACACAAGTCGTCTAAAGCTCATAAATTTGCCTACACTCGCAAGTCGTAGAGAAATGCTGGGTATAATATTTATCGTAAAATTAATGACAGGCTTGATTAATAGCCCGGCCCTCCTGGCTGAGTTAAATTTTAATGTTCCTTCTCGAGTGTCAAGACACTTTCGACCTTTATTTTTAAAGCCATGCAAAACTAATTTTGAACTAAACGAATCATTCCGTGGTTTATGTCAAGATTTTAACTGTCATTCCAGCACGTTTGACGTATCGGACTCGATTTTTACTATAAAGAAAACTATTATTTCCACTCTCAATAATTGAAATACTATCTTTAGCATATCCAATCAGCTGATGAATTTGATTCTGTAGCTGAATAGTTTTAAATCTCGACACTTAACAAACTCCTGTTTCCACTACTCGGCACCAAAAAACTAAAAAAAAGGTTCCGTACGTCATGCGGACTGCGCCGTTCGTGTCGGTTGGGCGGGAATGGAGGGTAAAAAGCCGTTGGGATTAATTAATAAAAAAAAAATAATAATATTCGATAGTTACATAACTCTTACCTAATTAAAGGTTATATTTTAACGCGCAAATAGGCGATTCTCTTTATAGGTAGACCTTGAATATTTCCTCTGGAAATACCTACTGAAGGACCTTTGATATTACAATAGAAGGGGGGGAGGGGCGTAGGGAGACAATTTTACCGTAACATCTCCACAGGCACAACATATTGGCTACAATTTGTCATTTTGTTTTCCCGTATATCTGTATCTACATATATGAGTACACTTGCACAATACAGTATATTTTGCTTAGCTGCACATCCTTCTTTACACGAAAAATGTGTGCGCTTAACCGAAAAAAAACACTTAAGCGAATTTTCTTTACTACTTCAATGAGGAAGGTATCCGAATCCCTATGAAACCAAATAATGGAGGAGCACTTCCCACGTAGAAATTACTGCAAGCGATTTTTTTTTCCGAATGGTATCTAACTATCTATATAAACACATAAAGTTGTTCTGCGAGACGAGTAAAATAAATAAAAGCTTGTAAAATTTGGGTAAGTGTAGAGCCAGGATAGGTAAACGTAATATTTTCTTTGATAATTGATAATAGTTGCATAATTTTTAAGCCAGGTATCGCTATTGTGCAGGTATGTTCAATGCATCTATCGGAGCAGTTTCCTTATAAATGTAAAAAAAATGCCGCTGATGCGCATTTTGGGGTAGGTATCTTAAATGTGCACTTAAGCATAAAGGCAGCAAAGCAAAATATACTGTATTCGCATTCGCAAAAGCTCCGCATTGATTATTGCTAATACGAATGTTAAAATCAATGCGGAAGCTCCGCGGCTGCGAATGCGTGTGATATGCAAAATTGAATTTACTAAGTATTAGGTACCAAGTACAAAAGGTTTGGAAGTTCTCACTCCCATTCTCTCACGTTCGCGATCACAATGAAATGCAGACCTTCCTTTTTATGGAGTTTTCTTCTTTCCCTATGGCACTTGGCTATGCGAGTGCTGCCTAGCCAGTCAGATATCGAGAGCCCTCTTGAACCATTAAGTTATATTTGAGTTCCTATACATGTAAATATACTTGAATTATTATTTGAATTTACGCACTCATTCATACCTAATATTAATATTGCCATTGTATACATTTATTCGCATAGCGTAATTAATTTAAAATATCTATTTGTATCACTGAATTAGTNGAACTAGGTATACACTTCCCTAATGTTAAGAAATTTTAATAAGCGACATGGGTAGTTGGCAACACCAATGCTGATAAAGCAGTCATTCATTCTTTTTGACAGCTCAGAAAATTTTCACATCTGTCTCAAAGCGGTCACATACTTTTTGTGAAATAATCTATGTATATATATAACGTAATACACTCAGAAAAAGGTTTATGGCTCAGTTATGCATACTTGTCTT
>NW_016201610.1:1086-2447 GCF_001687245.7 Rhagoletis zephyria | reverse complement strand
TTTAGAAATTACACTCCAATTCTACGAATTCTTTACTCCATCGCCTAGTTCTTTGCAACCAATCTTTAATTATAATCTATGCAACTTTAATAAGCTTAATTCACAATTTCTAAGAATCGATTGGAACGCGCTCTTTACTAAAATGGATACCAACAACGCCTTCACCACATTTAAATCTCGTGTTTTTTATCTCTGCGTGGATCTAATCCTCACATTCACTAGGAAACCCTATAGATTACCATGGCACACAAAAGAGTTGAAACGTCTGAAAAATCTGAAGAGTAAATTCTTCAAAAAGTTCAAAAAATCCGGGCACACTTGGTACCTTGAACGTTATCAGCGTTACCGTAAGAGTTTCAACGCCCTCGATAAGCGTCCACATGATAGGTACATTAAAAACTATGAATCCAACATCAAAAATAACCCAAAAGCTTTTTGGAGTTATATAAAATCTCAAAAATCAAGTTCTGGCATACCTTCCTCCGTCTTCTACAGCGATAAACCTGCGACCACTCTTGTTGATGCTGCTAATCTTTTTTCAGAGTTTTTTTGTGACAATTTTGTGTCCGATGCTGATCTACCTTTCGATGATTGTTTCCTTTCCGACTCGTCACTGTCTTTTGGTTCGCTTTTTGTAACCAAAGAAGACGTTAGTAGAGGCATCGAATCGCTAAAATCCTCCAAACAAATGGACGCGGATGGACTTTCGGCGATTATTTTTAAAAAGTGCTCCTCCCTGATTGAGCCGCTAACGCTTATTTTCAATAAGTCCTTAACATCCGGCGTTTTTATAGACGACTGGAAAAGAGCATCTATAACCCCAATTTATAAAAGCGGTAGCAAGAATTAAGTAAGTAATTATAGACCTATCTCGAAATTATCCACGGTCTCTAAAATTTTCGAGATTGTTGTTAAAGTCAAACTCTCATTCGCAATTAGTGGTCTTATCTGCTGTAACCAACACGGATNGCGTTTTTATAGACGACTGGAAAAGAGCATCTATAACCCCAATTTATAAAAGCGGTAGCAAGAATTAAGTAAGTAATTATAGACCTATCTCGAAATTATCCACGGTCTCTAAAATCTTCGAGATTGTTGTTAAAGTCAATTAGTGGTCTTATCTGCTGAAGACTGTTTCGCTGCCTTTCGTGAAGGGTATCAAGTAGATTGTGTTTACACAGATTTTTCGAAAGCCTTCGACAGAGTTTCACATAGAGTGTTAGCCTCCAAACTTTCGGCTTTAGGTTTCCATTCAACTTTTCTTGAATGGATTAAGTCCTATCTGAGTAATAGACTTTGTGTGGTTACCTTAGATAATGTCTCCTCCCCACCTTTTGTTGCATCTTCAGGTGTGCCCCAGG
>NW_016201610.1:0-1045 GCF_001687245.7 Rhagoletis zephyria | reverse complement strand
TTCGCTGCCTTTCGTGAAGGGAATCAAGTAGATTGTGTTTACACAGATTTTTCGAAAGCCTTCGACAGAGTTTCACATAGAGTGTTAGCCTCCAAACTTTCGGCTTTAGGTTTCCATTCAACTTTTCTTGAATGGATTAAGTCCTATCTGAGTAATAGACTTTGTATGGCTACCTTAGATAATGTCTCCTCCCGACCTTTTGTTGCATCTTCAGGTGTGCCCCAGGGCAGCATCCTAGGACCTTTGTTATTTACGTTATTTATTAACGACATCGGCTCTTGTTTCGCAACTTCTAAATTTCTGCTATATGCAGACGACCTTAAGATTTACTCAATAATAAAAAACTTGCAAGACGCCTTTGTTCTTCAGTCGGAACTCGATAATCTTTTGTCTTGGTGCGCTCACTATCGTCTTAACTTGAATGTTAATAAATGTTCGTACTCTTCCTTTACGAGAANATGTCTTGGTGCGCTCACTATCGTCTTTACTAGAATGTTAATAAATGTTCGTACTCTTCCTTTACGAGAAAGCAAACTCCTATCTCAACGTGCTATCATATCTCTGGAGTCTCCCTCAAATATGTTGCTGAAGTTAAGGACTTGGGTGTATACTTCGATACGAAACTCAGCTTCTCAACGAATATTAATTATATTGTTTCGAAATCATACGCCATGTTGGCTTTTATCCGTCGCAACAGCTCTGCGTTTACGGACCCGTACACACTGAAGTTGCTTTATATATCGCTAGTAAGATCAAGACTTGACTATGCTTGTTTTATTTGGAGACCATATATTGCCTCGCATATAAGCCGAATAGAGCGAATTCAAAAGGTTTTCATCAAATCGGCTCTTCGCCCACTGAATTTCAGTGAACCTATTCCACCTTACGAATCTCGTTGTCAGCTTTTGGCTTTAAAGCCCTTATATCACAGGTTTGCATTTCTCGCTTGCTCTTTTGTTGCAAATGTTATGAATAGCTCCGTTGGCTGCCCAACCCTTTTAGAAAAAATAACATTCAATGTCCCTTTTCGTAACCTACGCCATTC
>NW_016201609.1:1815-2447 GCF_001687245.7 Rhagoletis zephyria | reverse complement strand
CGGGGTGAGTAAGTGAAAGTACACTTAGCACCACCTTCGTATTTTTTTTATTTTTTTTACAGGTAATTATATTTTGTTTTTATTTGGTTTTATTAAGTTTAGTTTATTTATACAGATTGTTTCGCTATAGCGGCTTACTTTCATTTAATTTAATATTTTATTTGGCTTAGTTAAGTTTTCTTTAATTTACTTATTTAATTTAATTNTTTTTTTTACACGTAATTATATTTTGTTTTTAATTGGTTTTATTAAGTTTAGTTTATTTATACAGATTGTTTCGCTATAGCGGCTTACTTTCGTTTAATTTAATATTTTATTTGGCTTAGTTAAGTTTTCTTTAATTTACTTATTTAATTTAATTTAATTTAGTTAATTTGATCTATATTAATTGAATTGAGTTGAATTTAATTTAATCCAATTTAATTTAATTTAATTTAATTTAATTTAACTTATTTAATTTAGTTTAATTTAATTTAATTAAATTTATTTTAATTTAATTTGGTTTAACTTAAATTGGTTCAATTTAACTTAATTTAATTTAATTTGGTTTAATTTAAATTGGTTTCAATTTAACTTAATTCAATTTAATTTAATTTTAATTTAATTTAATTTAATTTAATTTAATTTAATTT
>NW_016201609.1:0-1619 GCF_001687245.7 Rhagoletis zephyria | reverse complement strand
TTAAAAATCTTTTAAACGGAATCGTAAGAATGAGATTTTTGATGCTGTTTTTTTTTTACTTTTTTCAAAGATTGATTTACGAAAAACTTAAAAAACTGGGCCAAAACTATTCGGATTTAGACTTATGGGATTTCAGTTGAAAGGTATTTTCACACTGTTTTTATTTCTGTCCAAAAAAAAGTCATTCGTGTTGCAATATTTTTTTTTCAAATACCAACACATCTTAATTCAACTTTGAATGACGTTCCTTCATCCTACCTTTCTCTTTCATCCTTTGAATGAGTTTATTAGCAAAGAAATAAAAAGGTACCTTTCTAATGACACCTCCTAAGTCTAAATCGGAAGAGTTTAGGTTCAGTTATTCAAGTTTTTATTATACCAATCTTTAAAAAAAGTTAGAAAACAGCATCAAAAATCTCATTACGATTCCGTTCAAAATTTTTTAAAATTTTTTTTTAATATTTTTCTGCAAATTTTTTAAGCTTAAGCCGTTTTGTCATTTGAGGGGATTTTTTAAAAAAAAATCTTTAAGAAACTATTTTTATTCATAAAAAACTCCATTTTTGGAGGTATTTTCAAATCGGTCCAGCTCACTTAAATCTTAATATTTTTCCGAAATATTTTGGTGGACGTCTTAAAATATAATAGATTTTATAATTCCAATGGAAAAATAGTAGCGTTTTTTTTTTGTATGGGGAGTGATGCAGTCTAAGGTACATATATTTTCAAAAATATTTTTGAAATCTCAATTTATTTTTTCTTGTTACTGACAGAATTGATATACGTAGAGTTAGGAAGTTAACCCTCGAAAATGGCTGGGCTAAACTAGCGCCAAAGGGATGCAACGGGGGACAATTGACACTTCCTAGGACATCGGAATGTTAAATTCGCCAGTCGCTAGCATGCAAAAGAGAATTAACGCGTACTAGTCATGGTTCCAAACGCACTAGAACCGAACCAGTTCCGCACTAGTTCGTTTCCCTACAGGGTAGTGGACACTAACGGCCTCTGTACGGGAAATAGTGTCTCCACCACGGACTTTAGGTATGCAGCGTTTGTAGGATTCATGTTTCTGCCTTTCAGCTTTTTTTAGACAATTTTGTAAGCCGAGCCCCAAGGATTCAGTTCAGCATCATCGCAAAGCTCTAAAAAGCATTGCCGCTTACTTTCTTGAATTCCTTTCTTCAGTGCGCCACGTGCACTCTTATAAGCCGCACGAAGTTATCTCTTTCCCTAGCTCTCTGAGCGTTTCGCCTACTTCTTAGACATTTCTTTCGCAGGTCCGCTGTGTTATCGTTCCACCAGTAAACCGCATGACGATACGTGGAGGAAGTTCTCCTGGCCATTGAAGCATCGCATGCTGCGCGAATATCAGTCATTAGGTGGTCGGCCATGCAGTCTGCTGACCCTTGGTAAACGGTGGATGGTAGCATGCTGGTAAACGAGTCGGGGTCTAAAGTATTGGTTTTCCAGCCGTACGATATTCCGGGGTTGTAAGTCCGCTTAGACAGTTCTCGTCTGCAGTTTATATTGCAAATAAAAGCTGAATGATCACTTTGCGTATAACACATGCTATGTTTCCACTCAGTGAATCTATATAGCCCGGAACTGATAAAGGT
>NW_016201606.1:0-2447 GCF_001687245.7 Rhagoletis zephyria | reverse complement strand
TACAGTACTGGAACTTCATGTGGAGATATGTATGTAGTTGAAATCAAGCCCATACTTATGGAGAAAATTTGGGCTATTTGAAAAGGGGTGTGAGGCCTACAAACGTACCGACCTTTAGCTATCTTTGAATGTATTTTTTAATTCTTCTGTAGGTGTGTTTGTTAGTGAAATCCTCCTAAATGGTTGTACGGATTTTAACGAAACTTTTTGTATGTTTGAGTGGGTCTCTGGATGGTTTAGTTTCACAATTTAATCCGACAGTTGGCGCTGTATTTGAGTTATTACTAAAAATCTTATTTATTTTCCGATTTGGCTAATGTTTTAAATATGTATGCAATACTATAGCAAAAACGTACTGCCAAGTGGTGCTGAAGTCGAGCTATTACTAAAAATAGCCAAGTGAGAAAAGGGGCCGTGAAGGTCAGATTAAAGCGACCTGTTGCACCATTGGGTATATCGAACGCTCCTGCGTTGCGATTGGCCCAATGGATGTGATTTTTCAATATTATTATGCGTTCAAACTTTTAAGGTATTTCGTCTAAAATAAGTATATGTATATTGCATTTCTGTAGAACAATGATTCGCACCCATTTTGAAATTGCCACCAACTATACTGTAAAGCTTCTAGGACATTCACTATAGAACCGGGTTGTTGCCGCCAGGGAGTGAAGAGGAAAAAATTTATTTCGCTTTGCGAATAACCGTGCTATAAAATGCCGCACAACTGGAGAATTTCAAGAACTTCTTCACGGATATAACACGTTCCTTAGGTTATTTAAAGCGGCAAATGACCACCAAACCATAATCTTAGCAGACGAATGTGCCTATGAAAATTGTAAACGTGAATTGTTGGTGAAAATCTTGGACCAAAAAGTTTCAATAAAATATATAAAAATTTTGGGCGGGACGAAGTACGCCGGATCTGCTAGTAAGCATATACAATAGATCTTGTATGTGAACACACCAAATTTCAAGGTCATGTAACTTACGGTTTCAAAGTTATAGATGATTAAAAATGTCACGCCAATTGGAGGTGCCACTCCCCCTTGTCAGATCTCATTTTTTTATAACCTAGGTTACGTCCGAGGTCACTCTCTATACACCAGTTAAAGCCCCATGAAAATCCCTTCAGTAATTCCGGAGATTAGTGAGTTCAAACAGACAAACAATTTAAGTTTTATTATAGTATAGGTTAGGTTAGGTTGGGCGGCAGTCCAGAAGTAGGACACACTTAGACTCAGGGTCCTTTGTGATACCGCATGAGGGGTTTTTAATTATCCCCATCCCCTGTAAACCACTTGGTGCTTAGCAAGAATGTGCAAAGACTTCTGACGTTCACCTCTTTGAGGTCATCGAGATCGTCGAAGAAGTAGCTCCCGAGAGCTTTTTCTCTCCGTTTTGATAGAGGGGGGTAATGACAGAGAAGATGTGGGATGGTTTCCTCTTCGTCTATATCCATGCAACTTCTGCAGTAGTCGTTCCAGGGTGCGCCCAGTCTAGCTGCGTGTAATCCGATCAGACAATGTCCGGTGAGAACTCCAGTCACTATACGAATGTTCTGCCTACTTAGATTAAGTAGAGACTTGGTGCTGGGCGTTCGTGGCGGGCCAGAGCGTTTTGGCAATGTGACAGGTTGGTTCCATTCGCCATCTTTCATTGGCAACTTCTATGAATTTTTCATTCAGTAGATATTTGCATGTCCGAAGTGGGATTGCGAGAGTAGTATCCCTTATGTCTGTATCCAGCAATGTTCGTTCCATGACTCGCGAGTTCGTCAGCCTTGCTGTTTCCCTGAATGTCGCAATGGCCAGGTACCCAGACAACGTGTATGCTGAATGTCTCAGCCATCTCGTTGAGAGATCGGCGGCATTGAGCAACTACTTTTGAAGTCAGCGACATATTTCCCAGAGATTTTACTGCCGCCTGGCTGTCAGTGAAGATGTAGATTTCATGACTAGAAATCGTATCATACTGGACCAGTGATGCGGCCTTTGAGATAGCTAGCAGTTCCGCCTGAAAAACACTGCAGTAGTCAGGGAGGCGGAAGCTGAATGATATGCCTAACTGTTCCGAATAGACCCCACCACCTACTCTTTTTTCGATCTTCGATCCCTCCGTGTAGACATGGATGGATCCGCTCTTCCTGACAGTGTCCTTTGACCATTCCTCCCTTGAGGGAAGAAGGGTCGTGAACATGGCCTTGGAAGTGCGGGTGGGCGGAATGTAATCGGTTGTNAGATAGCTAGCAGTTCCGCCTGAAAAACACTGCAGTAGTCAGGGAGGCGGAAGCTGAATGATATGCCTAACTGTTCCGAATAGACCCCACCACCTACTCTTTTTTCGATCTTCGATCCCTCCGTGTAGACATGGATGGATCCGCTCTTCCTGACAGTGTCCTTTGACCATTCCTCCCTTGAGGGAAGAAGGGTCGTGAACATGGCCTTGGA
>NW_016201605.1:0-2447 GCF_001687245.7 Rhagoletis zephyria | reverse complement strand
TGTCCGGTGGGCGGTCCTACTCGGTGGTGACGCCGGTGAAGCAGCAGGGCCGCTGTGGAAGTTGGTAAGTGAGGAGCTGAGTTGATAACTGATAAAAAATTTTTGATCATTTTTTTCGCTTTTTTCAAGTTATGTTTTTGCTGGTAAGTTTTTGATCATATTTTTTTTACTTCAGAATTTGTAAACTTTCTTTTTTTATCTGAAACATAGGCGTCGCCGCAATGGAGTCTGCTTTTATGCTCTCCAATGAAAATAAGGAGCCCGGGCAGACGGTTTTCAGCGAGCAGGCGTTGCTCAACTGCCAGCGCGGCGGCTGCCGGGGCGGCTTCCCTACTGAAGTTTGGCGGGGCGCCCAGCGAAGGGGCGTGACGCTGGCCGCAAACTCCGCCTACGTCGGCCACCCTGAGCAGTGTCGAAACTTCCCCTCCAAGGCCCGCCCCACTAGCTTCTGCCAGAACCGACGCCTTCGCTCTGATGCCGACATCATCGGCGTTGTCTATCAGTTTGGACCGGCGGCCATTGCGTAAGAAGCAAAAATCTAGGTTTAGAATGTTTAAAAACTCGTTAATTTTTTGCTTTGTTTTTAGAATCAACGGTCACGCCCGGTCGATGAAGCTGCTGCGCGGCACTTGGAACAACCGGGACTGTTCACGCCATGTGGATCACGTGGTGACGGTGGTAGGCTTCACGGAGGACACCTTCATCATGAAGAACAGCTGGGGCAAAGGCTTCGGAAAGGACGGCTATCTGATTCTGAAGCGAGACAACACCAACCGCTGCGGCATCTACACCGAGATTGAGTTGCCCTTCTTCAACGGCCAGGACAAGGGCTACAATACATAATAAGAAGTTTTTAGCTTACTTTTTTGTTATTAAAAATAAATCAAATCTGCTGTGTACTGGTTGAATTTGTATGATCGTTTTTGCAGTTACTGTTTACGCAAAAAACGACGCTGATTACCGCCAAAACTGTAACGTGTTTGCACTCGCCGCAGTGCACAAAACACTGAAAAGGAGAGGCGCAACAGTATCGTCTGCTGATGTTGCTATTGCCAAAAAAATGTTAGTCAGTCAGACAAACAGGCAAAAAACTGGTTATCAGTGACTGTAGTTGAAGTGTGGAAGTAGACAATTAGCTGTAACCGAAGCGACCTTGAGTTATCTTCCCTCTCCTCTTTTACACACTCTTTCAATCAGTGGCTGTTTGCAGTCGCTCTTTGTACAGCAGCAAACAGCTCGAGTTTTTGTAAGCCAAACGACCGATGTTCTGGAGATTACTCACTCACTCAAAAGCAAAAAGTCATCGTACAGCGTAACTGGTATTAGTACATTGTCGATGCTATTGATGTGGCTGCTGTTGTGGGCATCTCTCTCCCTCTCTCTCCTCTCCCGCACACTAATTTGGCCTTGATGTCGCCGCACACAGCACTCTTTCGTCTTCAGCAGCTTCAATCAAAGCAGCAGCTGTTATGTGATGTTCACATTTTGCTGCTATATACACTTTTCTCACATTTTTTCGGTGTATATAAACAAGGGCGCTCACAGGCTGCTGAGAATGCATTCACCCACAACGACAACAACAACAACACCTTCTGAAAGAATTTTACTTTTTCAAACAATTTTTAAACAATTGACTTGAACCAACTCCTGACATTACCCAGAAATGGAGCCACTCACCCTCACCATCATTGCCATCACCACCATCGTGGTGGCCGTTTTTGCCTGGCAGCGGTACAATGACTCCGTAGCAGAGCGGGAGTTTGCCCGACGCAACCTGAAACACGTCAAGATGGGCAACATGATCCGGGCGGTGATGAGCAAAGAAAAACTGGAGGTGACCAAACATGAAACAATTAAAAAGGAAGGTCCCGTTTGGGGCTTTTCGATGATGGGCAAGTACACCATCATGGTCGCCGATCCGGAGCTGGTCCAGCAAGTACTTTCAAACCAATTCACCAACTACACTAACCGAAGGGTAAGGAATTTGATAGCTAGATTATATCAAAAAAAATTTTCAACTTATTTTAAACTCCTTTTCAGGACTTTCCCGCCCTCAACAGCTTCATGGAGAACAGTCTCTTCTTTGTGCCAGATGAAAAGTGGAAACGGCTGCGAAGCATTGCCACTCCAGGTAAATTAAACAAATAAACTCCTAAACAAAGTTCCAAAAAATACTGAAAAATCATTCAACTTTTGCTTTCGTTCAGCATTCTCCGTCGGAAAACTGCGCCAGATGAAGACTTGCATGGACGGCACCGTCCACACTATGATCACCAACATGGACGCAGAGATCAAGAGGAGGTAATGTGAAATTTGATCAAAAACTTATAAAAAATTTATCAATTTCTCTCATTTTTTAGCCCAATCCACAACGTGAAAGCCCTCTTCGACTGCTTCACCATTGACACCATCATCCAGACGGCTTTTGGCCTCAAAGTGGACAGCCT
>NW_016201604.1:190-2447 GCF_001687245.7 Rhagoletis zephyria | reverse complement strand
GATTACGATTATGATTAAGAATTAGATTATAATTGTGATTATGATTATGATTATGGTAATGACTATGATTACGATTATGATTAAGAATTAGATTATAATTGTGAATATGATTATGAATATCACTATGATTACGATTATGATTATGATTAAGAATAAGATTATAATTGTGATTATGGCTACGATTATGGTTATAATTATGCTTATAGTTATTATAATGACTATCATTATGATTCTCATAAACACGATTGCCATTGTTATGATTACGTTTAAGATTGGGATTGATATTACGCTTAGTTTAAAGGTTACGATTATAATACTAAACAATATATGTGTCTTAATCTTTATCAGACAAATAACCAAATCTCAGAGTATAATTCTATAAACTTTTGCACTTGCTTATGCAGCTCTGCCTGCACTGCCCATGACTGCTATAGACAGATTTGTACGAAAGTTATAGATATGCCAAAGTTACAACTCTTGCTAAGTCTACTATCCGGTTATACGAGAAGTCGACTGTAGGGAAAGTAAAAAAATAATGTTTATCCTAGGATTAATCCTAAGATAAAAATAGTCAATCGGTATTGTTGTCAAGTAATCGATTAATCTATTTTTTTTTATATATTTTTTGTAATAAAAAACTTTTTTCTGCTGTAAAAGAGGCCAATGACGACTAATTTCCACTTCTGTGAAAATAGTTGACATCACACGAAGGCGCTTTTAGTAATACATATTTAGGTTTTGTAAATGTAATTAAGCTGTCTTAAGTGCCAAGTACATAAAGAGGTACCATTGTAACAAACTTGATAAATTTACTGGCAGCATGTATTAAAGCAAGCAGCTGAGGAGATTTCTTCAGGTTGCGCTTCTTAGCAGTGATCTGCAGTAACTGCCAGCATCTTCTACTAATATGTGTTTACTTATACAAAAATTAGCTACCAAGAAAAGAATACAAGTAATTTTAAGCAAAGAATGCACTGATTACAATTCACATATAAAAATTTAGGTGTACCGTTAATTTTTTCCTGATCCAATGGCCGAATCTAAACCAAATTAGTTTGATGCCACCCTTATGGTATTATCTTTCCGGTAAGAATTATCGAAATCGGTTTACGTGGTCCAACGTTATACGGTAACATACAAGAAAAAAAAAATTAAGACGGATTGGTAAATTCCTATATTTTTTGGAGTCGGTTGAAAAAGCACAAAGTTTCTTTAAGTAATTTTTTTACTTCTATTTATTTTTTCTATTCGTATATTTATTCTTTTGTCTTCTAATTTCTGCTGAAAATATCTTTACCTCAAATCTTTACCTTAATATAAATATATTATAACTCTTTCTCACTGAAAATCAAGCTCTGTAAGAAAATTGGTAGCCTTCACATTAAAAACCTGATCGAATTTAGAATTGACCCCTTAAAAATTCGGACTCATTTTAGACTCAGAAAAATCTTAGAATTCGGAGGTACAACCCTCATGATGAGCTCGGAAAAGAGTCTAAAAGCATAGACAGACGGCAACGTTCATCCGGATTAACGCTGCAATTGATCTGATCAAAATTGTGCCTTTACAGACGGCAGTATTGCGGATTAACGAGCCGCGAGGTCGTAGGTTGGAATCCCACGGCCAGTAGAATATTAATTTAATTTATTTTATTGATTCAATTATAACATCTATATTTTTTATTTGTTGTGGTTGACTTTCTTAGTAAAATTAAACTCTAAAAATTTAAATATATTAATAATAAAATAAAAATGTGAAATAAAATAAAACACGAAAAAAAACAATTAAATATATAAATCAAATAAAACTTAGAAAAATAAAAGAAATACTAAAAAAATATTTTTTGGGCAATCGCGCCAACCGAGGATCGAACCTGGGACCTACATGCGTGTAGCACGCAGCTCTCACCACTCGGCTACCGCGGATGAAGGAATCAGTTGCTTTATTTGCTCAGTTAGCGTAGAACACAAAGAAACGGCAAAACTATCATAGACATCCACCCTGTCGGCGGTAATGCATTCACCAAAATAGTTCTTATTCTGGCCGCAGAATCATATTGTGACGAATACTGCGGCAACGCGAAGCGAACAACGAGAAATAGGCAGAGTGTTCGAGGAATGACGTAGAATGTTCCACAAAGAGAAACGTCAAGTTGGATGAACACTGCGAACAGCGAGAGAAAGAGAATGAGCGATAAACTTCAGAATGTTCTAGAGTTGCCATAAGTGCCAGCGCAGGTATATAAGGGCGCCGCCAC
>NW_016201604.1:0-174 GCF_001687245.7 Rhagoletis zephyria | reverse complement strand
ACAAGTATTGTAGTGTTTTTACTGTATTAGCAAGTATTGTAAAATTGTTTGTTGTACAATAAAGTTAATTGTACTACCATTTGGTCATCGTTAGCCTTTATTTAACAATACAGCGATACGAACCAGAGGATTTGGGAAATCCGGACGAGGGTTCAAGGATAATCGTAACAATTG
>NW_016201603.1:0-2447 GCF_001687245.7 Rhagoletis zephyria | reverse complement strand
TCTGGTAGCTTATAATAGGACCATATATGCAAGGTATAACCTCTGAAAAGTTGACTGAAATCTATGTAGTAGTTTTTGAGTTAACTCCGAACAACTAAAACGGCTATTATTTTTAACCGACTTCCAAAAAAAGAGGAGGTTATCAGTTCGTCGAAATATTTTTTTTTATTTTATTTTTTTTTTATGTATGTTACCGCATAACTTTGGACCGCGTCAACCGATTTCGATAGTTCTTTTTGCATCGGAAAGGTAGTGTCTCAGAGGTGGTCCCATACTAATCTGGTTAAGATCCGATCAGCGGATCATGAGATATATATATATATATATTTTTTTTTTATATGAGAGTTGAAGTCGGTTTTTTTTTGCTAAAAATTACTTGTATATATATAGATTAAAGTTTTTCAATGAACTACCAGCTCAAATAAAAACAAGTAATTTTTAGCAAAAAAAACCGACTTAAAAAAAATATATATATATACATCTAAATATGTATATACTTGTGATCAGCTAATTAAGCCAGCAACATTTTGATACATTTTTGGGCTATTTTGCTTTCGTTTATTTGATGGTTATTATTTTTCCATAAAAGTCTAGCTCATTATATAACAAACACCATATAAATCCAGATTTCAAACTTTGTGCAAAAACTATGCAAAACCTGCAAGTTTTCAGCTAAATTTTCAACTTTCTATTCAGAGTATGCAGTTTAATAACCGATTAAATTCTAGGGTAATAATGTGCAAGTCTTAAGTTGCTAAAAGATCGCCTTGATTTCTTAATAATTTTTTTTCTGACTGCATTACAAATTTTTTTCCATACAAAATAAATTCGACAATTTTTTTTTGACGCGGTCCAAACCCTGCAAAAAGTGGGATTAGGTTAAATACTAGTACCCAACATTAGTAACCAAAATGGTCCAAATATATGGAGAAAATATGGTTACATTAACATTGCGATGTCATTGGACCTGACCACCTCTGGTCCAACGCTGCATAACATGGGACCACTTCTGGTCCACCACTGCATAACATGGGACCACCTAGATAACTACTCCTTTTGGAGCATGGCACATTCGGCAACTGAATCATGTTGCCGATGGCGCATGAAGAGGTGGTTCTCAACACACAACATTTTTTTACGTTTGAAGTGGTCCAGGTCAGCATAACAAGTTACTAGTATGCAACCTGGTCGTTTTGCACTTACTTTAAGACCCCGACCCAGTGGACCACCTGGTCCTCAAATTTTTGCAGGGAAGTTATGCGGTAACATACATAAAAAATATATATATATATACATTTATATATTCCGACGAATTGATAACCTCCTCCTTTTTTTGGAAGTCGGTTAAAAAAGAAAGTGCGCCTGGGCCACACTGGAGAAGTAAAACTTACGTTACATTTCTATTTTGTCTCATAACCAATATACATATGTACATACATACATCTGCTTTCGCTTTAGGTTATATTTTTTGTCTTGTTTTATCCATATCCCTACCTCTACCCCCGTTCGTTCTTATTACATTTATGTCATTCTGTTTTCCTTTATCTTCATTTTTATCTTTATACTTTATCGATAAATATCGATAACAAAACAGATAAAAATTGATGACAAATTCGATAAAAATTTCGATAACAAAATCGATAAATAATCGATAACAAAAACCGCTTAGAAAATCGATAAAAATATCGATCAAAAAATCGATAAATACTCGGTAACAAAATCGATAAATAATCAATAACAAGTTCGATAAATTATCGACAACAGTATCGATAACAAAATCGAAAACAAATTCTAAAAAAATATCGATAACAAGATCTATAACAATATCGATAACAAAACCAATAACAATATCGATAACAAAATACTAAAATTATCGATTATTATATCGATAGGTTCCGAAGATATCGATAGCAAAATCGATAACAATATAGATAANACTAAAATTATCGATTATTATATCGATAGGTTCCGAAGATATCGATAGCAAAATCGATAACAATATAGATAAAAATTTCGATAAATATATCGCTAACAAAACCGGTAAAAATCTCGATTATTATATCGAGTCTCTGTGTCTCCATCTATATCCGTTCCTCTATAGTTACCTTTATTTTAATCTTTCTTCCTCCATCTTCATCTTTACTGTTATCGGTATCCTCATCCTCATCTTTTTCTTTGCATTTATCTTAGTTTTTACTTTTCTGTTTATCATTTTCTTCTTCTACATATTCCCCTTCTCCTTTGCCCTTATATAAGTAAAGTGTTTAAATTTATGTACTTTGATCTTCATTTTTGACTTACTCTTAACGCATCTTTGTTTTTTTTTACCTTTGCCTTTATCATTTTCTTTATCTATGTAAGTACTCATCTCATCATTATCCGAAGGAGTCATTAAAGACTATAACTTATACTGGGTATTTTTACACTCAGATTGTTAACGAAAGTCT
>NW_016201602.1:0-2447 GCF_001687245.7 Rhagoletis zephyria | reverse complement strand
AATCTACTGTCAGTGCCGAAAATATCATAGCCTATGTAGCGAGAAACGCAGCAACTGATAGCGGCCAAATTGTCTGCTTCCCTCTTCTTAAAAAAGAAACTGATATTAACAAGCTAAGAAAGATTAATTTTAAGCTTNCGTGCCGAAAATATCATAGCCTATGTAGCGAGAAACGCAGCAACTGATAGCGGCCAAATTGTCTGCTTCCCTCTTCTTTAAAAAGAAACTGATATTAACAAGCTAAGAAAGATTAATTTTAAGCTTGGTGTCTCGACTACGCTCCTTAGCAAAGTTCTAGATCCTGCGCTATGGCCAGCCGACGTCAAAGTTCGACCTTTTCAATTTATTGAAAATGGTACCAGAAAAAATAAGATTGCCTAGCAACTAACTAACAAAAAAGTTTGTGAGTTTAAAGAACTAAAAATTTACTTTCAAAACATGGGCGGCATTCGGACTAAATCTGAGGCTATTCGCATTTTAAGTGCTTATTCTGAGTTTGATTTTATTATCTTTGTGGAAACGTGGCTGAGTACGGACTTTTTTGATCAAGAGTTTTTTGATGCTAAAGTATATAATGTCTTTCGTAAAGACCGAGATGCAATGAAAATGGGCTGCTCGCTTGGAGGTGGTGTGCTAATTGCGGTACAACGGAGATTACGGGCTTGTCAAGTAACTTTTTGGAATTCCGATACCATTTTGGATCAATTGTGTATCTGCCTAAGTGGATCATCTGCTTATGGCTCCTTGTATCTAATTGCATCGTATATTCCGCCTAATAGCAACTACTCCATTTATAAAGCACACACAGATAATATTGTTCACTTAGTTCATAACAACTTAGCTGATAATCATCTTTGTGTATTTGGTGACTTCAACCTTCCTAACATTTCGTGGTCTGGATGTTTCTCTAACTTGGGTCGTACTCCAACCAATATGACAGCTGCGCATGAGTCGTATTGTATAGATAATATCTTAAGCCTAGATTTAACTCAAATTAATTATTTTACTAAAAAGCTTAATAGAATTCTTGATCTGGGTTTCACCAGTGCGAATCTTAACACCACCATTTCCCAGTGTCTTTCCCCATTCTCTCCGCCAGACAAACATCATGTCTCGTTATCACTTAAGGTGGAATTCTATGAATTCTCTGTCAGCAAGTTTGAAGAAAAAGTTACTTTCAAATATGGATGTTGTGGCTTTGATAAACTAAACTCTTGCTTGCTTGAAACTGACTGGGCGAATCTGTATTCCAGCTTAGATGTTGAAAGTTGTTATTGTACTTTTAAATATCGAGTAAACGAAATCTGTCTTAAAATATTCCAATAAAGAAAAACAGGGCCTACAAACTTCCGTGGTACAATTATGAACTAAAAAGACTTAAGAACCAACGAAATAAGTTTTTTAATAAGTTCAAAAAAACTAAGGTACAGACTCTTTTTATACGGTATCAGCAACTGTTGAAAAAATTCAACTGCCTAAATATGTTCCTTTATAGAAACTATATTTTCAGTGTAGAATCGAACATTAAATCAAATCCTAAAACTTTTTGGCACTACATTAAGTCTATCAAGTCCAGCGTAGGTGTTCCTTCTGCGGTTTGTCTTGGGGAAAAACTTGCTAGCTCACCTTTAGAAGTTGCCAATTTATTCGCCGATTTTTTCAAATCGAATTTTTCTAATGACGACGTTAGCGACCCGTGCTACTCTTCTCACAATAACCCACATTCATCACTAAACTTTGNATATTCATCACTAAGCTTTGGCTCCGTAAGTCTTACTTCTGATGACATAATTTGGGGCATTAATTCTTTAAAAGTCTCAACTCAGACTGACATTGATGGTCTTTGTTCCGCCCTTCTAAAAAAATGCCCAGCGCTAATACCACCTACTAAATTTATTTTCAACACCTCACTACGTACTGGAGTTTTTTTGGATAACTGGAAAGTAACCACTATTACCCCAATTTTCAAAAGTGGCAAAAAGAATGATGTTACTAACTATAGGCCTATCTCCAAGCTGTCTACAATTTCTAAACTGTTCGAAAGTATAGTGAAGGAAAAAATTTACTTTGCTAAGAGTTTAATCTCACCTCACCAGCATGGCTTTGTCGCTGGACGGTCTACGCTTACTAACCTAGCGGTCTTTAGTGAATACGGCATTGACACGTTTTCTTCTGGGCTCCAAGTTGATTGTATATACACTGACTTTTCCAAGGCATTCGACAAAGTATCCCATTGCATTCTGTTGCGCAAGCTTGCCACGATGGGTTTCAACTCTATATTCCTGAAGTGGCTGAATTCTTATTTAAGTAATAGGTGCTGGGTAGGGGGTATCTTCTACTCCATTTACTGCCTCATCTGGCGTACCACAGGGTAGCATCTTAGGACCTTTACTCTTTGTTATACCCGAGCGCACTTGTGCACAAGGGTATATTAATTGTGTTCACAT
>NW_016201600.1:0-2448 GCF_001687245.7 Rhagoletis zephyria | reverse complement strand
GGCAATATAATTTCCTAACCCTTTCAGTTTGATACCCATATTGCAGGTGACAACTCTAAAAAAATATTTTTGGCTGTAAGTATTATATGTATAGATATCTAGATGTAGATATAGATTTCATTTATTTTATCAATTTAATACAATAAAATTTTTCAAACTGGTGGCAGCGCTCCCTAAAACTATTTTCGGCTATAAAATTTCCGAAACTCCTTCAGTTTGATACCCATATTGTAATATTCAATTTATCTCATAAATTAAATTAAATGTAAATTTTCAAAGAGGTGGCAACTCTAAAAAATATTTTCTTTTGACGCCCATATTGCAATATTCATTTTTTCTTATAAATTTTCTTAAACTCCAATTTTCAAACAGGTGGCAACTCTCTAATTTTTTTTCTTCCTATATTTTAAGTGAGACCTCTAGCAATACATCGGTGAAAACTGCATTCAAATCCATGCATTCGTTTTCGAGTGATGCGCGAACGAACATACAGACAGACAGACAGACAGACAGACAAAAAATCTAAAAATGGTTGATTTGGCTTCTGGTGCTCTAATAAAGACCCCCCCACATTAATTTTTCTTTAATATCTATAATGTACAGACATCGACCTGTTAAAATTTTATTATATGTATAGATATCTAGATGTAGATATAGATTTCATTTATTTTATCAATTTAATACAATAAAATTTTTCAAACTGGTGGCAGCGCTCCCTAAAACTATTTTCGGCTATAAAATTTCCGAAACTCCTTCAGTTTGATACCCATATTGTAATATTCAATTTATCTCATAAATTAAATTAAATGTAAATTTTCAAAGAGGTGGCAACTCTAAAAAATATTTTCTTTTGACGCCCATATTGCAATATTCATTTTTTCTTATCAATTTACTTAAACTCCAATTTTCAAACAGGTGGCAACTCTCTAATTTTTTTCTTCCTATATTTTAAGTTAGACCTCTAGCAATACATCGGTGAAAACTGCATTCAAATCCATGCATTCGTTTTCGAGTGATGCGCGANTTCTGGTGCTCTAATAAAGACCCCCCGCATTAATTTTTCTTTAATATCTATAATGTACAGACATCGACCTGTTACAATTTTATTATATGTACAATTTTATTATATGTATAGATATGTTAAACAAGTTTGAAAATATTGGTTTAATGTGTGTTGAGAAGTGCTATGTTCAGCGAACGATTTTTCGGGGCTGCTCAGGATTTGGTGGGAATTGCTGTAAGAAATTATTAGAAAATATCGAGGTATTAAGAAATGTGTGTCAGTTGGAGTGCTTGACATATGTAAAAACTTTTAAAGAATTCCATGCAGTAGTTGAAGCATATTTCACTAATGATTTGAAAGATAATTAAATCAACTGCATTTATAACTTCAAAGTTACGAAGATCTTTCCATACCTATCACTCCAAAAGTTCACGCAGTATTTTTCCATATTGAAGATTTTAGTGCAAGGTAAAAATGCAAACCAAAGTTCCCTAAGTTTTAACGAAATCTTTAAGAGTATCTCATTTCTTTGAATGTTCAAAGAAAATTATATTACACGAACTCACAAAAAAATTTCTGTACAAAAAATAAAAGAAAATTCTGAAAAAATTCTGCAAGAAACTCTTCACATAGTAGCGTTATTTTCATTGATTTACCGATTTTCTTCCGAAATTTCGTAAAAGTTGCAGAAAATTCGGCAAAAAATCGGATGAGATCTTTACGAATCCTTTGAAATTGCTCTACAACTCAGAATACTCTGAAAATGGTTTGCGGGGAGTTGGGTTAGGGTACTATTCAGAGCAAGCCATGGAATCAGTCCAATCAGTGGGATAAATACAGAATTAAACCAAATCCAAGTTTTTAAAATAAAAGTTTTTCAAAGGTAATTTCAATTTGAGGAGTTTTTATATGTACTAAGCTGCTTCGAAAAAAACAATAGTGGTTAAAGGGTACCCACGAAAAATTGATAACGATCGTTGAAGTTTGAAACTCCCACCTGTAAATTGAAAACCGAGATGCCATTTTAATTTTTGTAAAAAGGTTTTTTAACTTTTTCATACAATTTTCAACTTATAGATAGAGGGTGTCAATCGATCGAGCGTCATAAAATTGATGATGGGTACTTTCCCGTATATTTAACGATCTTCTCATTACGATATTACTGGTGCAATTTTTTCGAGGCACCATATTACATACATACATACATACATACTTAACTTTATATGAAAATTTTTCAAGAAATAAATAAAGCAACTTTTAAGAAAAAATAAAATTTCTCAAAGAGGGCTCGATGGATGTTTTTTATTCTGGTTCGGAATATCTTCTATTTTCTCCTAGAATACAACCTTGAAAGGATTTCGTGGTAGTTTTGAATTTTGATAATAACTTGTTGAAGCTCACCGTGAATTAAGTATGTAAAAGAACACTCTACTAAATATTTTACG
>NW_016201599.1:0-2448 GCF_001687245.7 Rhagoletis zephyria | reverse complement strand
AATGTGAAAGCAGAAGCGAAACGATTTCATTTATTGCATACATACGTTTCTTTAAATACATATGTATATACTAGGGATGTTTCGAATGTCATATTTTTCACATTCGCGAATACGCGAATGCTAATGCGAATGCGAATGTTGGTAATAACATTAAAAAAGCTATAATCAATGTAAGTCGTCGTTTTTACTACTTAAAAATTTTGTATATTATTAAAACATTGAACGAGTACTTAACCTATACAGTGCTTTAATCTAGTAGTCAAAGTTCAAAAGGGGCATATTATATTTAAAAAAAAAATAATAATTTTGCTGCCTTTTCTCCCATGAGGCGATTTCTTAGAGGCTCGTATATAAGGCCGGCTGCGCTGAACAATTGCTCTCTTGGAACACTGGCCAGAGTATTTTCACCGAGATGAGCTCGTTTTTCTTTAAGATCGGCCTTCAATTGAGCTTTAATTTCACATTTTTTAATGTCTCCAGATTCTACCTCCGAGCCTTCGCTTTCGCTGGAGGAATCTAAAGTCATTTCTAAGTTGCGTATAAGACTTTTAGCAGTGCTTGTTGAGGGCCCATCAATGTTGCTTGATATACTACTAAGCCGTTTAGCGCCTGAAGCTAAAAGCCGGTTATTGTCCGCTCCCTGGTTAACAGACTTAGAGCCATTACATTCGTAACATTTTATGCGAATGCGAGTGTCGAATGCGTACGCGTAAAATGATGCGAATTTTTCGCATAACGAATTCGAATGCAAATATTCGCAACATCCCTGGTAGATACATCCATGCTAATATATACATATAAAGGCACAGCTCACGACAAAAGATAGCACATTAACATTTTGACCAGTTTTGATTACTTTTCTTTTGCTTTATTTTAAGGTTCATTAATTTACTAAATGTACTAATGTATGGTTCTTTATCTAACAAGAACCATATAAAGCCAAATTTCAAAATTTATTCAAAAATTATAAAAATTCCACAAGCTTTTCATCCAAATTCCAACAAATTTTAAATAGAAATTCAAAATTATTTTTTAGTGTGCTGTTTTATGGCTTACTAAAATTTAGTATAATATAGTGCAAGTCTTAAAAATTGCAAGTCCTTCAAAAATTGCGTAGATTTTTGATATTTTTTTTGCTGAAGGTGTTATGCACTTTCTTCCACATAAACAAGTTAAAAAACCTAATGCCGTGCGAAGCCGAATATTAAATACCCGGAGTAGGTATTAGACATAGTTTTTTACTTCAGTAGTGTTATTAAGCTTTTACCACGAATTGGTTGTTAGGAAAAAAGTACGTTCGGTAAAACTTAGGGCCGTTATTCTATCTATTTTAAAGTGTAGTTCAATAATAAATTAAGTTTAACTTCAGAAATTTCTACGGAATTTCGAAGTATCGAAGTGTCAGCATTTCTAAAATGTACTGTTATATGAAAATGGGGCGTAATATTAGTCCGATTTAAACGGCTTGCTTTTATATGGCAAGCACAATAACCATACCGAGTTTGCTACAAATTTATGGAACGCTTACCGAGATACACATATGTGGTCATAAGTGGGCGTATGCTTTGAATCGATACCTTTGCCAGATGCCATTGGCAATTGTCTTCTTTCACATTTCTCGGTACACCACTATGTGTTTAGACCCAATACCTATCGAAGATATTGCAGGGATGGATCGTAAATTTATTGAAATCTGATTACACTGTGCGACAGCCGAAACCAGCCCGGACATTGTTAACATTTTCTGAAAGTATACCCATCCAGTAGTAAAACACTCGATGGATTTGCAAAATTAGCTCGTATTTTTATTTTATGGCCTACTAAAGTTTTCAAGTCCCGGGCTAAGTAGATTTCAAAAATATCGAAAAATGGTTAAAACAAATGTCTGAGCGAAATTAAAGGTTAAGACATATATAAGAAAATTTCATAAAAAATATTTTCGTAGAACATCTTAACCCATTAGCTCTCACCTGAAAGGGTCGTTTTGACACTTACTGAAAGAAACCGCGCAAAAAGCAAAATTGGAAGGTCGCTAGAATATTGATATAATCCCGAAAATTATTCCTCGGAAAACTTAACCTCAACTCAACTGACCTCAACTCACTTAATTTCACTTCAACTCACCTCTCCTGACCTCATTTCACCCGAACTCTCTTTAACTCACCTCAACTTATCACACCTCTGGTGCAATTCTTTTAACAGTTAGCGACAAACTTCGGATCGATATCGTAACTTTTCGACAAGTTGTACGAGTTTTCTATTCTATAAAAATTTTTTAACGATTCCTATCGTATAAAGCCGATGACCGACGAATTCCTACTACACGAAGAAGTTAAAAGCGCCAAGGGCCGCCGTTTTCCACGTTTTGCGGACAATAATATTTCTAACATCGTCATTTGCACAAACTAACGGGTGATTTTTTTGAGGTTAGGATTTTCATGCATTAGT
>NW_016201598.1:0-2448 GCF_001687245.7 Rhagoletis zephyria | reverse complement strand
TAAATCAGTATTGTGGCACACAACACAACTCTACTTTGAAAGCATAGTTATCTGTCGGCTGTCTGGCACCAGCATCCAGGGCCTTTAATTTAATTATTTCTACATATATAATATAAATAACATAATTTTAATAAAATATCAAAATTCTGTATTGAATTGCCCACTTTTTCAACTAAGTTGAGTTGCAAACCATAAGAAGAGGCCTAAATTTAAATGGTAGGATGGTAGATTTGTTTTCCATTTGGTCGATTTTTCCAGAAGATTTTTTGGACTTAATTCATTTCGAAGGCATGACATTTTTTAAATGAATATTTATGCATAAAGGATTTAACTTGCCAAACAATGATTTATAAATAAAAGTTATTAGGACCATCACTTGGTTGGCATTCAGATGAAGAGTGTTGAGAAAATTTTTTTGTGAAAAGCTTGTGGTATTTTAGCCCATATGTATATAGAATCATCCCTTAGAACAAAGCGGAACTTATTTTTGGCAATGGCTTATCTTTGGGTCTATGCCAACTAAACGGATGGGGTTTTCTTTACTAAAAAAAAGGTTGCCTTTTTATTGCCCTCTCCTTAATATTTGTGCGTAGAGGGCATTGAGAAGGCAACATTTTTGGGAAGAAAAGCAAACGCCACGAGTCAATGTTTATCGTACTACGTATGTAAATATGTATGCATGATAGATAGTTAAAACCATGTTACCACATCTTAGTCACTAAACATGCATTTCATTAGTGTCATTGCATTTTCAGTCTAGCTATTTACTCAAAGTCATTAAGTGCATATGCCTTATTTGGTTGTGTATTTATAAACAAGCAATAGAACGGGAAATCCATTAACTAAAATCGCAAGATGTGACAGTTGCATGCAATATCAACCCCCTCGTCTGCTCCGAAAAGCAAAACAACAGATGCGCAAACGAAAGTGAATCCAAATAAAAGCTGCCTATGACTAATGTAATCAATTGCAATTGAGTCGACAACATGCATATATGTATGTATTCACGTGCGTATACATGTATATATGTATGCATGTATATATGTATGTACATACAGTCAGTCAATAAAGTTTAGGTACAGCGAATTTTTTACAATATGGGCAACTATTTTTTAAATATTTCATTTTTCGCTAACTCTTTATAAAAATATGGTTAATTCTACAACAAAAATCCCAAAAATCAAAGTTATAAAACTTGTGCAAAATTAAAGAAAATTCTGCAAAGTTCCATTCAAATATTGCACTTTTTATTTAAGTTCTATAGAAAAAAGTTGAGTATGCAGTTTTTTAGCCCATTCAATTTTAGTATAATAAAGTGCAAGTATGAGGAAGCTAGGACTTACCACGGGTTTTTGGGAAATTTTTTTGTTGAAGGTATCGCACATTTTTTCCATATAAAAAAATTATCAAATATTGGGGCGTATTCTTGTTTTCGTACGAATCGAAAATATTGAAATTTTCCTATCATTTTCTATTCAAAAATTCCAAATTTTCGATTCGTACGGGAACCAGAATACGCCTCATTATTTTATATGGAGAAAATGAGCGACACCTTCAACAAATAAAATTGCTAAAAATCAATGGTTAGTCCTAGCTACCTCTAACTTCACTCTGTTATACTAAAATTGAATGGGCTAAGAAACTGCATACTTGGAACTTTGATATTTGGGGTTTTTGTTGTAGAATTAATCATATTTTTATAAAAAATTATAAAAAGAATAAAATATTTAAAAAATAGTTGCCCGTATTGTAAAAAATTCGCTGTACCTAAACTTTATTGACTGNAAAAAAACAACCTAACAAAAGATTGTTTTAAACTTTTTTGTATTCTCCATGAGTACGAGCTCGTTTTTGTAGCCGATTCCATGCAACTAGACAGACAAAAAATTAAATTGAGTAGTAGGTACTTTGTGTTATGCACATGCATAAATACTATGTAATGCAACTTTAAGTAGACTCAGCGACCTTCGCTGAGAGAATGCAGTCGTGACAAGTAATATCTTACGCGAATGTAGTACATATACATATATATGCAGGGGTAATATATTTATGTAACTATAAGCGATATATACTATGTACTTACGATACTCAATAAATATGTAGCAATATGCACAGCTGTTGGTATGCGAATTATGACGGTAAGCGAATTCGAAGTATGCATAATTTGGTTTTTATTATTGGATGCTCGAAAACATTTTTAAACGCAGTAGCAGCTTGAAGCGAGTATTGAAACCAACAAAAAGTATAAAAAAAGTGGTTAACTTGAATACTTCAATACGTGAGGGTTATAAATACTCGTTCAAAAAACAAAATTTAGAATTGTGTTTTCTTCTTCTTCTTAATTGGCGCTATAATCGCCTAAGCGATTTTGGGCGAGTTCAACAAAGCACGCCAGTCGAGTGCCAACTGACGCCAATTGGAAATGCCAAGTGAAGCCAAGTCCTTCTC
>NW_016201597.1:0-2448 GCF_001687245.7 Rhagoletis zephyria | reverse complement strand
CATTATATGGCATGACATCACATGACTTGACATCGCATGATATGACATGACATGGCATTACATGACGTGGCATCACATGAAGAGACATCATATGGTATGACATCACAGGATATGACAACACATGACATGATATCCTATCACATCACATAAAATCACGTCACATCTTATCACGTCATCGCATCTCATCTCATCTACGTGAATAGAAAAAGAAAAGGATATAAGCAAAGATGTGAAAGATAAAAACAAAGATGAAGACCAAGGTAAAGTTACCGATTTCAAAACCAAAAACACCGTTGGAAAGGTAATTTTCTGTAGATGAGGAGAGTTTTTATAGTTTCGAAATTGGTTGAAAATCGTCGTTTAAAAATTTTTATATTTGTGTATGGTTGTTTTTGCAACCTGTTCAATTTAAGCTGTTTCGCATTTTGTTTTACTTCGTATTTGAAATTAAACTTTGAAATAAAGATAAATATGAAGATGAAGAAACAACTGATGGCGATGAAGACAAAAAAAGGCAAACGTGAAGATAAAGACGAAAATTGAGATAAAGGCGAAAATTGAGACAATGAGAAATACATAAGAATTAGGTTAACAGAGTTGAAATTTTCCGATAGGAATCGAAATAAAATCAGCCATAAAGGTTACTGAAATTTATCGAATCATCGAAGTTTATAATTATCGAAATTTATCCATGCTTATTAAGTTATCGCAACGTATCGAATTATTCAAACTGATCAATGTTTACTGAGTTGTCGAAATTTATAGACACAGAAACTTAGTTGTCCAAATTTACGGATAGTTATCGAGCTATAAAAACGTGTGGGATTAACGAAATTTGTCAAGTTAAAGAAATGTATCAAGTTATCGATATTTATTGAATTATCATTATTTATAGACTTAACGAAATATATCGAGGTGTCGTAATGCATGGAGTTCTTTCAACTTACAGAGTTATCGATAATTATTGATCTACTGAAATTGGTTGGTTCAACAAAGCAAAGTTTATGGAATTTTCAAAATATATCGATTTATCGAAATTTCAAGGTTATATAAGCTTATCGATTTATCACTGCTTATCGAATTTAATCGTCTTAACAGAGTGTAACGAGTTATCAAAATGTTTAGATAGTTTTCGAAAAATGTGGAGATGTCAAAAGTAAAAATTTATAAAGGTATCCATAGTTTTTACATTTCTGAGTTATCGAAATTTATCGGGCCATCGAATTTCACAGTTATCGAATTTTGTTGAGTTATCGAATTTTAGTGTTCTTAAAATTCATCGAACTTTTGATATGTATCAAATCATCAAATTTATCGATAAACTTGAATGTATCGGGTCAATTCCAAGTCCTGCCGAAGTCTTCCAAAGACCTTCTCAGATAAAAAAAAAATAGTTACGTTTTAGCAGAAGATTTTCCGGTTAGTTAATTTGTACCGTATAAGTATCGCAACGTGTTAAGTTAGAAAACCTCTCCAAGGCTTCTAAAACTAGAAAAACTGTCGAATTTCGACAGTAACTGGCACTCTAGTACAATATGAACACCTGTAGGAGGTCCTAACTCAGCCTTTTCATTTTATGATCTGTTGATCTTGAGCTATCAGTTGCACTATTCTATGAGTGTCACCTGACTTTTAAGCCTCTGAGTCTTTCTGACACTTCGAGTCGCCATTTACGATGCAGATAACGTTGAGATGGCGCCTCCCTGTCTCACCACAGATAAGTATTGGTATAAGTAAAAAGGTCACCGACACCAATAGGGTCGAGCTGAACGAAGTTAACAATGGCACAGACAAAGTGCTGGCTTGACCATATTGTACGAATGGAGAAAAACACTCCAGTTTTGAAAGTATTGAACTCAGATCCCATTGGTACCAGCAAGAAAATAGGAAGGCCTTATCTGCAATGGATAATCCAGAAAGAAAAGATATGACTTCACTTGGCATTTTCAATTGGCTTCAGTTGCCACAGAAGGGAAATGATTGGCTGGAAGAAGTACCAGCTCTTTTTCCGAAGGTTTGAAAGGTATCAGTCAAATCCAAACAACAGGCTATACCAGACGCCACAACCAATATTTCATTCTGTCATTTGTCTGAGAAATGTACTTGCTTGTTCGAGTTAGTCAAAGAGGTACTATGCGGCATAGAAGGTGTTGTCGTACGAGGCAAAGAAAGCGGTGCCATTTCCAAGGAAAACTGGAGGCATGTAACGTTCACTATCACGACAGTAAATTTTAATAAGGAGCCAGTCAAAAGTCTCGCATAAGAATAATTTGCCTTTGTTCGCGCAGTGTTTTTCTTGTATATGTATGAGCCTCTTAGAAAACTATCATATCCTCTCAATAATCGAAATACTATCCTTAGCATATCCAGTCAGTTGATGAATTGGATTCTGTAGCTAAACACTTAACAAACTCCTGCTTTTGCACGACTCGGCACCAAAAAAAAAAA
>NW_016201596.1:0-2448 GCF_001687245.7 Rhagoletis zephyria | reverse complement strand
CCGTCGTTCTTGCCGGTGGGCGAGTCGAGGACGACGCCGATCCAGAGACCGGGTGCAAAGTCGGTCTCGCCGATGTAGGCGATAACGCCCAGCTTCGAGTCGGGGCTGATGCGCACCGACTCGCCGACGGCCATCCACTCGGGCAGCGGTGGTGCTGCTTTGGAGAAGCCACGCTGAAGCTCGCTTTGATGATCATTTTCCATGTCCTCCGCCTCCGCCTCCGCCTCCTCCTCCTCCTCCTCATCGCCACTGCCCGTCGTGGAGGAGGGCATCGAAAGGGAGGAAGGCACCGAGGAGACGGCCGACTCTGTGGAGATGGGCGTTCCAGTGGTACCGTGGCCGCCTCCTCCACTGTTTGATATCGTCTGCGAGTGACTGCCCTCGTAGCCACTGGAGGCAGAGTGAATGGAGAGCGTGGGCGTATCGATTCGCAGCTCAGAGGATCCGCCGTTACCCGATTTCCGAACAAGATGTCTCTCCACCTCGTCGTCATCATCGCTTCCAAAGACGACGTACTCGTTGTTGTTGTTGCTGCTGTTGTTTGCCTTTGGCGGCGTCACCTGTACTCTCACTCTGCTCGGACTCTCCTTCTCCGCCGACGTCACCAGATCACAGTCCTCATCTTCGCGGGAGTACTGCTCCTCAAGCAGAGTGCCCATTGGCTGCTTCAAGTGCTGTTGCTGCTGTTGTTTACTGCTTGAGGCAGGAGTTGTAGCTGCAGGACTGCTCATTGAGATGGGTGAAACTGTGGCTACAAATGGAGAGGGAAAACAAAGTTTAAGAGTTAGTAAAGAGTCAATCTGAAACAAAGACAAAGCAAACGTAAACACACTAAACGTGAACACTACAAACACTACCAAACATACATTTGGCACAGAGGAACGTGTGGCTCGTNACTGCTCCTCAAGCAGAGTGCCCATTGGCTGCTTCAAGTGCTGTTGCTGCTGTTGTTTACTGCTTGAGGCAGGAGTTGTAGCTGCAGGACTGCTCATTGAGATGGGTGAAACTGTGGCTACAAATGGAGAGGGAAAACAAAGTTTAAGAGTTAGTAAAGAGTCAATCTGAAACAAAGACAAAGCAAACGTAAACACACTAAACGTGAACACTACAAACACTACCAAACATACATTTGGCACAGAGGAACGTGTGGCTCGTTCGGTTAGATTGAGACAGATTGAGATAGCTCGGGCGGCGGAGGACTTAGGAAGAACAGAGAGAAAGAGAAAGAAGTAGAAGATAGAACCGGGAAAAAAGAGAAAACACCAAACGAAAAGGATAGTTAGCAGTTGTTAGCAATCAGATAGAAAAATTCAGTTACCACCACCACCACCACCACCAAAACAACAAACATCACAACTTACCGCCAGCTCCGGTGGAGGAAAGTGGATGCACATCAGTCCTCTCCATTCGTACTACCGGCGAGTTGCCAGCACTTCCCCCCTCCTCCTCCTCAATGACCACTTCTCCGCCGAGCTGATTGAGGCCACCGGTCATGCTGCCAAAGAGCGAACTGGCGCCCCGTCGCAACCGATCAGCGGCACTGCTAAAGTAGGACAGGTCAACAAAGGCCGAGGAAGGGTCGCCATTAGCTCGAGCGGCTGAAGATCGATTTGCAGTGGTGGTGGGAGTTCCAGCACCACTCTTATGTCCTCCAACAGCAGCAGCAGCAGCATCCAAGGGCGAAGAGGCATTCCCTGCAGCCGGCCGGTGAACACCGAATTGATGTTGTTGCTGTGAGGCAATGTTCGGCACGGAGACGGTCTTCCGCAGAAAGGCTTCACTGGCCACTGATCCTCGCGCCCCATTGGCCAGTGGCGTCCTCGCCATCGAGGGAGACTGCTGCTGCATCAAAGTCGACCTTCCACTTCCGAACTTGCTCCTCCTCGTCAGCTGCTCCCTGACGGCCACCTCCTGGCGAAGGCGCTCCAGCTGCAGCAGGTTCTCCACCGCGGAGACGCTCTTCGTGTACCGCTCAATGTAACTCTCCCCATCACAAGCGGTCAGGTCGACGCCCGAGGCGGCCAACAGCGCCAGCGACTCCCGGTCCTCAATGTCCTCGCTCGCCTTGGGAATGGAGGCCACCAGCTCGTAGGTGACGCCTGTCCCCTCGAGGGGCAACTCGGCGCGGCTGATCCGCTTAAAGATGCTCTTCGTCAGACTCTGCTTCTTGTAGACGTTGATGGCGATGCGCTTGCGGAGGACGACGTCAATCAGCGCCGGGTGGGAGAGGCGGACGGCCGTCTTGACGATGAGGAAGATCCGCTCGGTGGGCGCCGTCAGCCGGTTGAGGCTGGCCGACTCGTGGATGCTGCTGTCCCAGAGGGCGACGGCGGTGGCGCCCTCGACGGCGTCGCCGCCCGTCGAGGCGACGATGGGCAGGTTGAAGAAGGCGCTGCCGTTGTGCTCCTTTGGGAGAATGCTGTTTGCCCCCGGCACCTCGGTGATGCG
>NW_016201595.1:0-2448 GCF_001687245.7 Rhagoletis zephyria | reverse complement strand
ATCATTTAAATTCTAAAAACATCCAATCTTTAAAACATGAAAATCTTGAGAGAAATAATTTTTTACATAATTTAAATCTTTTAAACAAAAAAAAATTAAGAATCGCGTATAAAAACTGATGTCCAAACTACAGTGGCGGCTTGTGGCAGGNTTTTAGATGGCGTGACAATGAAAAGACATGTTTTACATACTCTAGATTACAATGTCCATGAGCGGATCCTTGAAAACTGTTATTTTTTTTTAAGGATAATACCACGATTTTAACAACGACGAAAACTCTAATTTACGAAAAGTTTAGAGCGAATTGCTAGCAACAGTCACTTCGATCTCCTGTAACACTAATGCCTTAAGAGAATCGACTTGTTGTCTCATAACGATACGCAGTAGAGCCCCCCTAACAATACAAAATGTTATGCATACGAATGCACCAATTTTTTTTGGGACTTTTGGCCAGGGTTTTCTAAAAATTGGCCGCTGTGCGCTGGGAATATTGTAATCGGTAATTTTTATTAGTGGTATTCGTTCTTCGTTGTATTCGTTGTATCTTGCGTAAGTGTAACTTATTGAGAGTGAGCACTCCTTGTTATAAATGCTTATGCTAGCTACTAGCATCAGCTGTTTCTTGTTTACATTTATAAATCGCAAACGCAAAATGCCGAGGAACACAGAAAAGAATAAAATTATTAAATTTGTGTGCGAAAATACATTGGATGAAATTAATATCATGGAAAGTAAGTAAATGTGTGAGTTTATATTTATTTAAATTATATATATGGATGTACTTGTGCTTTTGTAGGTTTGGATGATGACAAAGCTATTGATGAAGCTCTGGACGAACTCTTTGCAGATATTCTTCTGTATCATTTTGCCGCCGTGGGATTGACCGCATTATATCGAAATCTGTTTTATGGCGAAATGACATTTTAACATCATTGGACGACAACCGTTTCCTCTAAATGCTTAGGGTCAATCGATTGCAGTTCGCTAATCTTTTAGCATTGATTCGCGACCATGGAGAATTTAGTAAATCGCATGCATGCGAGCAGTTTCCTATAGAGTTACAGTTAGCCGTTGTTCTATTTCGTCTTGGTTCATCAGGAGAGAGTTCATCAATAAGGAAAATCGCAGCAATTTTTGAAATAAGTGACGGTGGCACAATACCGATAATCACCCAGAGAGAGTGGTTTGCGATTATTCCCTTAGAGTTCGCAGTGTAGTTGTTGGCCATTATGGTAGCTCCCACGATGCCAAAATATTTCGGTCTTGTGCACTTTCCAAGGAAAGGGCGAAATTTTTCTCCAGACAAGAATGGATAGCCGGAGACTCCGCATATCCACTTTCAGAAACTGTCATCACACGTACCGAAATACTTCACAACATCTTGACAGAAATAAGCGCGTAGCCTTTAATTTACGACATAGTAAATATCGAGTTCGAATTGAACATTGTTTTGGACTTCTCAAGGAAAAGTTTGAAAGCCTAAAACAGCTGCGAATGAGGTTACACAATAACGAAAGTAAGCGACAAGCATGTGAGTGGTTTCTTGTATGCTGTATGTGTTTTGCACAACATTTTATTAGCGTCTTCAGAAGTAGAGGAGTCTGTGGCCAATCATATTTTAGAGCAAAATGACGTTACGGGGACTGGATATTCCACAACAAACAATGCTGGCGAGCTTAAAAGACAAGCTATATATTCCCTAGTGTTTGATTAAAATACATGTGTTTTTTATATTTCACAAAAACAACTTTATTAAAACGTACATATGTAGGTCAACAAAATAAAAGAAATTCGAGATTTTCACCAGTTTTTGCTATTTTGGTTTTGTTTAATGATTATTTATTTTTTTATATAAAAGTGTAGATCATTAAATAACAAAGGCCATTTAAATAAAAACATTTTTTTTGTACTAAAATTAGAAAAATACAAGGTTTCAAACATTTTACTTTGAATTTCTAGAAAATTGTTTGATATTTTTACAGACCATTGCATTATATTACAATAGCATTATATTGCAAATTTGAAGAATATTAAAATTTGTGTTGATATCAAATAATTTTCTTGCTGACTGTGCTGCGAATTTTCTTCTATATAAAGTACAGCCTGCGACAAAAGGTACCACATCAATATTTTTACCACTTTTGACCACTTTCCATTGTTTAAGGTTTATTAATTTTGAATTAAAGTTCAGCTCCTTATATAACAAAAACTTTATAAGTCCAAATTTCTAACTTTGAACAAAAATTTTAAAAATTGCAAAAACTTTTCATCCCAATTCCAGGTAATTTAATTAGTATTTCTAAATTAATAATGTAGTATAATAAAGTGACAGTCTGAAGTTGCTAAAAATCGCATAGATTTTCGATAATATTTTTACTGACTGTGTTATGCACTTTTTCTAAATAAAACAAGTAAGAAAGTCTAAGTTCGAGCGGAGCCGAACATTAA
>NW_016201594.1:0-2448 GCF_001687245.7 Rhagoletis zephyria | reverse complement strand
CGAACACATATCCATGTAAAGTAAACAAGCCCCCGCTGCATCCCTTATACGATAGTTCCGAAATAGTTCTAAATTCGACAAATAGGATCTAGTTCGTTCTGCATCCCTTTTTCTATAGTTCCGAACCATTTCTAAATTCGTCACTTTAGATATAGATTTCTAGTGAAAAAAACTGAAACAAATTAGTTTCTTAAAAGTACCAATTTTCGCCGATTTTGGACTGGTGGGGATCTAGTTCCCTTTTGGCGATAAAGACCTAGTACGGAAATAGAAATTTGATTCACTAGTCCGCGGTTTCCCTGCAGGGTGTCCATACACAGAGTTCAAAACAAACGAAACATTTCACGAATGATTCGTCCAAAGACACAAACTTTGCAAAAAAAAAAGAGTGCAAACAAAACGATTTCTGTTTCGCTCATTGACGAGCATTGGTAGATCGTTTTTCGTACATATGAAGAGTGTAATCAGCTATACCCACGTGTATGCTTCGTATATGTATACTAGCAATTACCCGGCGTGCTTCGCTGCGCCTTAAATGTATTTTTGTGTTGTAACTCTCCCCCTAAGCTCTTATGGGCAGCTTTTTCGTTCAAATACGCTTCTATTCTGCATTTCGTAGATGCTTTTTTACAGCTTGGTAATACAAAACCAAAATTTGTGTTATCATTTCAACATTTTGGGACCGTCTGGAATTTAACAGCGAGCACCTCTGCAAACTCAGCTACAGCTAAAGGTATGTAAACGTACATTTCTTAAAATCATTCAACCCAATTTAATTTAAATTCGAAAACACATTTCTTCCAAAATAACTTAAAATCGCACACACGGAAGAANCAATTTAATTTAAATTCGAAAACACATTTCTTCCAAAATAACTTAAAGTCGCACACACGGAAGAACCAAAAAGATTGAAAAATCATGATACATGACGCAAAGTAGGCAATTAGTAATGAAATTCCTTTCGTAAATTCTAATGTATTTGCAGGAAATCTGGCATTTTAAACGAAATGTTGAACGTAATATTGATATATCTACGTGAATTACGTAATTTATATGCTATTTAGCCGTATAAAAACTGCAAAATGACTCAAAATTAAAATAAGACTACTATGAGACTGATGTAAACATCCAATGCTTATGTTTTCATCAGTTAAATATGCTTCATATGCATATACAAATAAACATATTGCACAAACGCTTATACTTCTATTTCACACCAAAGCTACACTGTTTCCATGTAAATGTGCAAAGAAGGAACACAGTGCCATTGCTAAGGGAGCGGTGCGAGAGAGACAACTGTCAGTTTATCGAACCTTGTATTACTGAATCATGGATACATACATACATATGATTAGTATGTTGTGTCAACCACATACTGCACATGACTTCGAAGCGATTCTTTGCCTTTCGGTTATAAATGTGTACACACATACATATGTATGTATTTAGCATGTTCAATCAGTGATCGCTGTTTAGCTCAAATACGCTTATGTATGTATGTATGTGGTATAGCGCAGTCACGTCGCTCATACACATCTCTTTTGCCCCTGTGAGCTCGTGCTTGATCGGCACTGATGTACAGATTTTTCGCGTAGCTATGCGATGTGTTTGGCAACCAAATAGGCTTATGCTTGTACGTCTTTGTAATTTTTTGTAANTGTGCTTGATCGGCACTGATGTACAGATTTTTCGCGTAGCTATGCGATGTATTTGGCAACCAAATAGGCTTATGCTTGTACGTCTTTGTAATTTTTTGTAACTTTACACCCAAAAAAAGGGTGCTTATCTTCCAAGAATAAAAAATATAAGTATGCCACTCTGCGCCTTTTTACAAATGCTTAGTTTTTTAAAAAAAAAATATTAAAATCGGTTTAGTACTTTGAGAAATAAGTCGTTACAAACGTACTCCATATAATCAATTTTATATAATAGTATAGATATAGAAGTATAGATATAGATATAGATATAGAAATAGATATAGATATAGATATAGATATAGATATAGACGGTCAATTCTACACCAAAACCCCCAAAAATCAGAGTTCCAAACCTTATGCAAAATTAAAGAAAACTGCGAATTTCCATCCAANGTTAATTCTACACCAAAACCCCCAAGAATCAGAGTTCCAAACCTTATGCAAAATTAAAGAAAACTGCGAATTTCCATCCAAGTATTTGCAATTTGCACTCTTTAGAAAAAAGTTAAGTACTCAGTTATTAGCCCATTCAATTTTAGTATAACAAAGTGCAAGTTTGAGGTAGCTAGGACTTACCATTGATATTTAGCAATTTTTTTTTGTTGTTTGGTAAGTCCTAGATTCCTCACACTTGCACTTCATTATACTAAAATTGAACGGGCTAAAAAACTTTTTCTAGAGAGCGTATATAGAAAGTGAATTATTTTGCAGAATTTTCTTAAATTTTGCACAAGGTTTGGAACTCTGATTT
>NW_016201593.1:0-2448 GCF_001687245.7 Rhagoletis zephyria | reverse complement strand
GCCATTGCCCGGCTAGCAATGTTTCGACAGCTAAGTGCCACAAGCCAGCGCACTGTTAGCGGGGAGAGCGCAAAGGAAAAAACACTCAAAATTGGAGTAAAACAAACAATTTACGAGTAATGACACCGCAACGACTGTCACTGCATTGGAGGCATCAGCCTGTGCGTTGGTAGCACTTCAGTTTTTTTCTCTACTGTTTGCGTTAGCAATGCTGTTGAAAGCTTTTTTTGTGCACCATTTCTGCCGCACTGGCAAACAACTAAACCAATATTCGCTGTGGTTTGAGCCTACCTGCACTCACCAAAAAAAAAAACATACTGCAACTACAACGAAGTCGCCACTTACTAACATATTCTCTGACATGGCGTAGGACCTCGAGGGGTGCCGATGCCTGCGATGCTGACACAGTTGATTGGTTGTTATTTGGTTGGCCGTTGTCGAGTGACGACAATGCGGCAATGTTGGGTGCCTGTGCTTTTCTGCCCTCTCTGATCTGTTCTGCTCTCCACCACCGGTCATGTACGCTGAAATTTGCATTTCAAAAACGCGCGCACACATGTCATTGCACACGAATAGTTACACAAATAGTCGCAAAAAAGAGATGCAGCGAATGACAAAGAACAAACCAATGAAAGGACTTACAAAAAGGCAACATCCAGCATGAGAAACCCAAAAAAGAACACCGCGCCAACTGTAAACTGTGAAGTGTGTTTGCATACTGAGAGTTTTGGTGATGTTGGGCCCGAAAGTGGAGACTTTAAAATTAAGTTCAACAGTAATACGGTTAGTTTATAGCACGGAAAGAACTTGAATGCCAGAAACCACAACTTGAAATCCTGTCATAGGTAAATTAAAGAGTTATGGCTCTTTTAGTGCGCATCTCGGGCAAGCATTTTTATGACCTCAGAATTATTTTGGGAGGAGGATACCGGGCAACTACTTGTACTTGTGAGTGCTATGGATGGAAACGAAGCCAGCTTGATGTCCTGGGGCAGGCCTAAGACTTCAACAGAGTACACCCTTCTAAAGCCACCCACCAAGCCCGAAGCCCCGATCTTCATCGGGCGACATCACTTGGCCAGTGATTTCGTGAAGGTACAAGAAAGCAATCTATGAACGAAATCAATAACTATGCATTTCGATATCGAATCGTATTGAAAGTATAAGATCGCTATGCTCCTAAGAACGATGGAGATGACAGGCACGGATAAGAGCCAAAATGCATGCAATCCGCGCTCACTAATCTGATTTCATACCAGAACATAGGGAAATAATGAAAAAGACAGGGCCCTTAGACAAAAATGCAAGTGGTTCGAACCCGTGTTTGAAAAATAAGTATTATAAGTCAATCAGAATACCCAGATCTTGCGTCATCGTGCACTGACGCTGAGTATTTAAGGTTGTGACTGATAAAAAAAAGCCCAAATCTACTAGGAGCTAGTCTGAGCGAACTTGAAGTCGGAGTGGTCCAGCGCGAGAGAATCTATGTATACCAGGCATGGGCAGCGTTGGCATTGCCCATCACTAATGTATACCAACGGCTCTTGTGGACAACTTTGGGATTATACAAGTATTTGGCCCCGGGCGTGCCAACAGATCGAACAACAGGGCAGGTAGTTTTGCTTCCGCAAAATAAAGCTCGGAGACTGTGGCGAGAAGCGGCAAGAAAGTTGAGTTTAGGATAGTCAAAGACTACAAAACCGACACTGAATTTCTTAGNGAAAAATTCGAAGGCGAACAAAAATGCGAAGACAACCGCGGGCAAGAGGACAACCAGGGCTGCCGAAAGTACTACTATAGGAGTTTTTTACTACAATTTTGTTATTCTTACTTCTGTACTCACCAAGGACCGATTATACTATTATGTTGACAGATAGTTCACTTATTTTATTAACATTTATAAAATGACTCAAAGGATGTCGCATTGAACACTGCCAATGCCCATTGCTTGAAATGATCCTCGATCACATTTTTCCTTTCTCGTTTTGATTAAAGTTTCTTAAACCATATTAAAGCTCGTTTGTTGGTCCGAACACACAACGCGTGCAGCAAGGAGCACTTAGAGTAGAACTCCAAAACAAGCTTTTTAGGCATTGTGGTTTTTGGCGCTCAAGTCGTATCAATATCTTAATACTAAATAGAGCGCTGAAAGCCTGAAAAGCTTGTCGTGGAGGAGTACTCTTACACCCAAATTCATAAGAAATAAAAAAGACTTTAACTGCTTTATAAATAAAAAATTTGCATGAAAATGTTACTTTATAGAGCTGTATAAACCTATTTTATTTTTTATGAATAAGACCATTAGGCTATACAAAGAGTACATATACTGACTTACGGAGCTTGGACCGAAGCACAAGGGGCCTGTAGTTTAATTTTCTTCAAGGCAGGAAAGACAAATACGGCTGCCAAGTAGTCAAACCGCATCTTGCGAAGCGGGAAAGTGACCCG
>NW_016201592.1:0-2448 GCF_001687245.7 Rhagoletis zephyria | reverse complement strand
TACGTTCAAAGACACGAAGATATACTTATGTATGTACATGAAGCATGCTATGCGTATCCCTCAAGGAAATTATGGAAAGTTTCCAATTGGAAGTAATGCATGTAGAAACGCACCTCTTCGTTGCTTATGGAACCAAAGCAGAAGTTTTGAATCGACATTATTTCTTTTTCGCTTCCTATGGAAACAATGTGAAAATTCTTCACTTCTTAAGGAAAGCTTGAGGAATTTCTCTGAAGAAATTTTTGAAAACAATGTTACGTCGTTTGTTAAAAAAGAAAAAACTATCCAACGAAAGCGAATGTGTCCATGCTTCTTTAGAAGCTGTCCAGCATGCATGGAGGAATGTTTCCCTTTCCGTGCGTCCGTGTAAACTTTGTTGATTAGTTTCGAAAACCATTTGAGTTAACATACGCATACATATGTACATATCCCACCAGGGACGCACCCAGGAATATATTTTAGGGGGGGTTTTATATTTCTGAAGATATATCACCGGAAAATATTGAAAATTTGCTTCAGATAATACCCTCTTTAATATACATTTATGCAAGTTTTATGTACAGTATGTAATAAATAAATAAACGTTTTAAAATTCATAAACTGCACTTTATTTACATAAGATTAACAGAACTCAAACATTTTTAACCGACTTCAAAAAAAGGGGAGGTTATCAATTCGTCGGAATACATAACTTTGAACCCCGTGAACCGATTTCAATAATTCTTTTTTTATTGGAAAGATGGTACCTCAAGGGCCGTCCCGTAATTTGGTTTAGATCCGATGATTGGATCATGAAGAAATTAACGGTACTCCTAAATTTGTTTATGAGAATTGAAGTCGGTTGTCTCCTTTCCTTAAAAACTACTTGTTTATTAAAAAGTTCCATTAACTCAAGATGCGCTCAACTTTTAAAAGTACCTAATAACAAATTTTAAAAAAGAGTCAGTAAAAATAAATTTATTGATTCCATGAAATTTTTACATTTTTATGTTCATTTTTTCGATTTCTGGTTTCTGGTTTTCGATAGTGATGGTGATTTTTCACGATTGCCACATTTTTTTAATATTTCGAATACCGAAAAAATTAACTGAACTCTCAAGAAACACGAAAAATTCATATAAAACGACGGACAAGAAATGGAAAAGAAATTTTCTTCTACCAAAATTTCTTAAACCAGTTTGCAGCTCTCAAGAAAAAAATGGTCGTATATTTATTTTCTCAGAAAATTTACAGCAAAAGCAAAGCGCTTTTTTCNTTTATTGGAAAGATGGTACCTCAAGGGCCGTCCCGTAATTTGGTTTAGATCCGATGATTGGATCATGAAGAAATTAACGGTACTCCTAAATTTGTTTATGAGAATTGAAGTCGGTTGTCTCCTTTCCTTAAAAACTACTTGTTTATTNCGGAGTAGTTCGGCGCTTGGAAATAACTTCGTCTGCACGTTATTTTGCAACTGACAACGTAATGTGTCGACGGAGGTATTCATTTTGCGCTTTACTAGTAGATGACATTGGCCATGGTGACAATTTTGGTACTAAAAACTGAAAGAAAACATGGCTTACCTCGTAAGGTGCTTACCTATTTTCCCAGTGGGTTCGTTCATACATACTACATGTATAAATATGAACAGACGTGTGTAGCCTAAAGTACTACCACAAAATTCGACAGCACAAAATGCAAAGTAATTCTATTCGCTCGAAATTTTCGCTTAGTCATGTTGTAAAACCATAACTGCAACGTCAATTGCCACAACCACTTTGGTAACCACTACGTCTGCAGTAACCACCAGCCTTAGCAGAACCGGACTTTGTGTGCATCAAAGTGGATTTAACTAAAGTTTTGCAGTTGATATGAAATGAAACATAATTTAACTTTTCGAAACTGTTAGCAAATGCACAGAATGGAGCAGCTTTGTCCAAAAATGTCAGCAACTTTATTGTTTTCTCATTCGTTCACGAGCAAGCAATAACAAATATTTTAACGACAGCCATTAGGATATCTTTAATAATCTATGCTCTATGTATGTATATAAATATGTACTATCAGTGAATACATAATTGATATTATTGTTATTAAGGGCCATATGCATCGTGACTTCTAGACTGAGATGTACCCTAGCGGTTCCAGGGAGATAGTATGTACCTAGCGAGAGCATCACATTCACAGAGAATGCGTGCTGGAGCAGTGTCCTAGGTAGTGACGTTTGGCTTGTCTCTGCTCTGAACATTCCATCCATTTTTTCATGATCCCCTTTAAGTGTGCTTTGGTGAGCCCCCAAAAGAGCGGTTGCTCCTTGGTTTGCAAGGCAGTTGACCTCCTCTTTGCCATTATTTCCTTCATGCACACCACAGCACCTGAGGCATGGGACCCATCAAGCAAGGTGAGTTACTTTTTGAAATAATGGTAGCGAGCCTATATTCATAAGTAGAAGCAGAAAAGATGTCATAG
>NW_016201591.1:0-2448 GCF_001687245.7 Rhagoletis zephyria | reverse complement strand
TATATATTTATATGTAGGTAAAAAAATTGAGCTACCATTTTTAGCCACAACGACGATTTTTAGCTCTTTTTTAGCCCTTTTTTAGCCTGAATTTAGCTACCGCTAAAAATGTTTCGCGGCAACACTGATACGCAGAATGTATTTACATTAGGGTGCATCGGTCTCTATACAAAATAAAAAAGGTACTATTTTTCATCAGAATAATAAAAATCATTTTCTCTCAAGACTTTCGCCAAAATATTTCGGAAAAGTATTAAGATTTACGTGAGCTGGACCGATTCGAAATTACATACCTCTAAAGTTATCATTTAAATGCAGTTGATAAAATGTTCCAACATTTTTATGCAGACCTTCTAAGCTTTAGCCCTTCTATCATTTGAGGGGACTTTTTGGAAAAAATATTTTTTACTCGATTTTGAAAGTATTTTCAAATCGTTGCAGCCGAAATAATTTTGTGGAAGTCTTTAAATATATGTAATCGGTTTTATAATTCCAGTAGACAAAACGCGATTATTTTGGCGAGGCACCCTAAAGTACCAAACGAGTGAATAGGCAAATCTACAATTTGTTTAATAAACGTGCTTTTTTTAAATGCTAAAATCGAGTTTGTGAGATATCTTTTATAGCGGCAAAAAAATTATAAAACTACAGTTACCACTAGTGCCAAACAAGGATTTGGCATTATTCAAGAGGCGACTCGATTTGGTAAATGATAAAAAAGTGCATTTCCTAAAATGAATTAATGAAATGTGAACTTTTGAAGCAAAAATTTTCTCTGATATAAACCCAGTATTTTGTCGACCACTTTGTGCGCAAAATGATCGTATATTATATTTTTTACGAAATTCACTTTTCGATGCAACTTTGTTCTACACCCCATCACCTGTTCAAATAAATACATATGTATCATGTCTTAAACCCAATTGCTACGTCAAAAAAATCTCTGTAAATTTTATCGTAGGGAATTTGTTCTTGTGGGCGAAATTATCTACACTGCCGGAACAAAGTATGGGCACAGCAAATTTTTCACAATATATGCAACAATTTTCATTCTTATATTTTTCCGCTAATTACGTATAAAAATAAGGTTCATCCTACAACAAAAAACATAAAAATATAATTCCTAAAATTTGTGGAAAACTAGCGAAAATTCAGAAAATTTTCATAAAAATTTGCAGGTGTTTTTTTTTGCATTTTTTCCATATAAAGTATTTTCGAAAAAAAAAATTTTGTATGGGAGAGACTGCACGAAAAAAAATTGCCGAAAATCAACGGTAATTCCTAGCTACTTAAAACTTGCCTTAGGGGCCTGGTTAATGTCGCCAGCGATGGGAATTAGTGCTGATAAGAGATTAATCCTGGAATCCAGGCTTCTGTGGAAGAAACATNATGCAGCCCCAACTTTACTATAAAGCAGGCTGCAGGCTGGTAGAGGCTGTTCTTCTGGTACTTAGCTACATAATTCAACTGAGCTGTTTTGCGTTTGTGAAAATATCTTAAGACGTAAATGTTGAAACTCTAGAAGAAAAACTTAAACGAAGTGAATTTTCATGGCACAAATATTACATTATTTACAAAACTACAGCTTATACATACTTTTTATGTGTCTGAAAACTTGTAAAGAAAAATATTTCCAAGCGTAAATTGTTGTAGATCATTTTGAACCGTATACGCGCAATATGAACCGCCAATAAACCAATTTGCAACATTGCAGTACACAGAGAAATGTAGCCACGAGGGTATGCATACTCATACATACAGCTGTACATATTTGAGCATACATACAATGAATAAGTCAGAAGAATTTTGAGCACCAGCACCAAGCGTGCATGTGCTTGTGTATGTTGCATGCCACATGCCGTTAATATGTATGCACATTAAACCGGACCACCTCACAAGCAAACAAAAAACAGTTCGTCGTGCACCCCTGAGTTTAAAGTATTTTTGTAAGACAATTTCGAAAGCAATTTATGTATGTTTTCTTTTGTCGAACCCAAAAGTCGCCTTTTTGCGTTTTTCGGTGATAAAAATTTTAACAGTTCTACCGGAATAATTGAAATACTTTCTTACTAAAAGTTTAATGAATTTTGGTGATCTGTAAAGCAAAGACCTGTTCAATTCCGGCATCATAGTCTTTTGTGAAACAGTTGTCAATTTTGGCAACTATCTTGAAACGTCTTTTTTGTCTTTCGAAAGACGAATTGAAAAAAAAATTGTTTCTTAATAAAACAATAAAAACTAAAAATTTTAAGAAAATTAAGTTGAAGAAAAGAAAAAGAGTTAAATTAAAAGAAAATAAAAAAAATGTAAAAGGAAAGTCAGATAAAAAAAAGAAATATTAAATTTACAAAAAGAAAATACCATAGTCATGTGAAAAATAATAGGGATACGACATTTTGACACGTCCGTCACGCTAGCTGACCCACTTCTCCAAAAAATGATAAAAAT
>NW_016201590.1:0-2448 GCF_001687245.7 Rhagoletis zephyria | reverse complement strand
GGAGAAAGGCACTGGCTTTTGGTGTTAGATGGCTTGTTGCAGTAGCACCTATTAGGCGGCACATTTCACCTTCTTCTTTAAGTGAAAAACAAGACCTTGCACTGTGCACCCTCAGCAAACCCACTCGTCAAAAGCAAACACAGACAGCAGAATCACAAAGCCGACAAGCAGCTCGCTTGCTTTTTGCTCGTAGCCCGGCGGCAAGTTTGTGGTAGTTCACTTTCTTTATTCTTCCCTCTCTTTCTCTGTTCTCCTAATGCTTCTCGTTTACACTTGCGGCGGCGGCAAATCGATTGTGCACTCATAGCACTCGATCACCAGCAGCAGTCAGCAGCCTTGAGCAGGTTCAATGGCATATCAAGCACACATTCCTTGCGACAATTGTCTGAGCACTGTTTGACTCTGCTTACATGCAGTGCACCTTGCAGCGACATTCCCAAGTACAACTTTTCTTTGGAAAAAAAGACTAGAGAAAGACTAGCCCATCAGAAAATTTAGACTGGGCCCTGATGGACTTTTACTTTGANCAACTGGTGACTGCCACAGTGTGCTTGGTCGATGCTACGAGGACGAGGACGACGACGACGACGTCAACGACTTCGTCGACGATGGCCGTAACATCAACAGTGGCCAGGCAGTGGACAACACAACACAACACACACACTCCAGCGACAGCAGCCGCCGAAACAAGAGACAGGCAGTTCATCAATCATCGATTCAAGTCAAACTCATTACAGCCGAGTAAACTTTGCTCGAGGAGAAGAAGGAAAAGAGGGGAAAGGGATGAGGGGAGGCACATTTCTGACTGCCACCGTTCCAAAGTGACCAACTTTGGCCACTACCAAAAGCAGACTTTGTGACTACCAGATTGTGTCCAGAGAGCGTGTGAAGAGAAGCAGAAATAAGCAAGGCAAGACAAATTAAATCGAAATGGCCATCAACTAGTAACTACTACCACCACCACCGCCACCATCACCATCTATCTCACCAATTATGACAATTTATGATTTAGAGGCAACAGCAGCAGCAGCAGCAGCAAAAAACCACAAATTTGAGCAAGTATTAACATGGTGCGATGGACATCGAGAGAAAAGGGCTTCCAAAAACCTTTTCCTAGTGAAACCAAAAAATAAAAGAAAACAAAAATAAACAGCACTACCGGTTATGCTGGTTGTCCTGCCAAATGAAGTGACGAGATAAGCGAAAAGCGTTGCGACGCAGAGCAAACAGCAAACCAGAGCAAGCAAAAGGCATTCAGTCAGATGAAATTATTACACCATTACGAGGTTGCAGCAGCAAACTTATCAGTTGCTGTCCCATTCGGCCTCGTCCTCGGTTAACCGCATCGATATCTCGCCCTTTCTCTTTCCCTTTCTATGGCTCCAACACTGAAACAGCATCAGCAGCACACGATAATTAATAGGCCAAAAGTGCGCGGCAGTGGAAGAGAAAAACGACAACAGTAGCAACGGCAATTAAGGATAGAGCTGCACTGTGCAGATAAAACGGCAAAGCGGTAAAACGGGCGTCAGGCAGCACCACCACCATCACCATCATCAGCTAACCAGATTGACTTTCGGCCACAAACAACGACAGCAGCAGCAGCAGCCTCAAAACCAAAAGCCAAAACCAAAACACCGCAGATAAATCTTCATTACACCGATTGGTGCTGCTGCATCTCTCAACTTATCAGCCAGCAATACCACCAAACAGTATAATACAAAAATGAAATAAAAAGCAGACGGCAAAAATGAGATACAACTTTGACACACAAAAAGAGAGAAAGAAAGAATGTTCCGACAACAACAACGAAGAAGAGGATGAGGATGAGGAAGAATGGACACTCAATTAGGCTGCTGGCAGCAGTGGATGGCAGTAATAATCAAATTAAATTCATAAATAATGGGCAGCAGCGAGAAAAAATGTAGTGGCCGCAGTAGAAAAGGGGACAGAGAAAAAAAGAAGAGGAAGAAGAAGAAAGGAAAAGAAAGGAAAAGCAAGTCCAGTAACAATGTGACCACCATCACTTCTTTTCCTCGACCACCACCATCACCATCACCACCAGAAACAGCAGAGCCATCATAATGAGAGCAAGACAATTAATTATTGGGCAGTAGTGAAACGGCAAAAGTACGCGTGTCAGAGGGAAGACGACTGAAGGAGGAAGGAGGAAGAAAGAAAAAGACAAGATTGTGCCAACTTCAGCGACAACCACAACAGCACACAACAGAATGCGCCTTTCTGGCTCATTTCCGTGCTGCCTTTCAGAGCATCTCAGTACAAAGCCCCTGCTCACACACAGTGTCCATTGTTCCAGGGAGAGAACTGGGTGGCAATCTGTGGTCATTTCATCATTCATTGGTGCCACTGGGCTCATTACTATTTATTACTAGTATTGTCTGTGTGTGTGTCGGTCTCTGTCGATGCTGTCCTTTTTGCTGTTTGGAT